>NC_053435.1:56424236-56526675 GCF_007990345.1 Gossypium hirsutum
TCTTTCAACTCTAGAATTTCGACTAGTAATTTTATATCCTCATTCAATCCATTAATGAACCATTTACACATGATCTCCTTAGTAGACACATACTCTCGAGCATACTTGCTTAAAAGTACGAGTTTTGTTTCGTACTTAGTGACAGTCATCTGGCCTTGTTTCAATTCTAGAAACTCTTTATGCTTTTGATCGAGAAATCGTTGACTTATATACTTCTTTCAAAACTCGGATTGAAAGAACTCCCAGGTAACTCGTTCTCTTGAAACCACAGATATCAATGTTTTCCACCAATGATACGCATTATCTCTCAGTAAGGATACAACACACTTGATACACTCATCAGGAGTACAAGACAATTCATCAAATACTCTGATTGTATTCTCTAGCCAGAACTCAACTCTCTCAGTATCATATTAACGGTAGCCTGTAACTCCTCAGCCCATGTTTCCAAATCTTATCCAATGGCTTATTCAACCGTGTCAAATCTATAACTTGAGGAATAGCAAGGATTTGTTGAGGAACAGGTGGGGGTAGAGGTTATTGACTAGCCAGATTCGTTCGAACGAACTCCGTGAACCACTCACTCATCATCTAAAAAAGGCTTGCTTAGCCTCTCCCTCACGACTACTTGAAATGGGCCTAGAATTAGCTGACATTATCCTTTGAGAGGGAACAGGCGCATTACTTTCCACATCGTCAGCTAAAGCTCGATTGGGATCCATTTGTTATATGAAAACACACTTTAAGCTGTCAGGAATCATCACACTATCGTAGTTTATATATAAGCCATGTATAGCTAGAGTCTCACAAGCTACGTTAGTCCTAGAATTGACTAAACTATAGCTCTGATACTAATAAATGTAACACCCCTAACTCGTATCTGTCTCTGGAATAGGGCTACGAGACACTGCCGATCAATTACATCACATTCATTTCTCATACATAAATCTATTATCACATAATCATTAATCAAATATAATCATATTGTCCCTTATAAGGCTCTATGAAACCTTAAAACTTGCTTGGAAAAGGTTAGAAACTAAAGTGATAACATTTAAAAACTTTAGGAAACTTAGAAAATTTTCAAAAATACAGGGGTCACACGCCCGTGTGGACAGGCTGTGTGCCTCACACGGCTACTAGACACACCCGCGTCACAAGTCGTGTGAAAACAGGCCATACATACTGACTTGCACCACACGGCCGGAGATACGCCGTGTGCCATTGCCGTGGGAAATCTAGAAGGTTTACTAACATGGGTCACACGGCCGGTCACACGCCCATGTGCCCGCCCGTGTGTCATACACGGCCAGTAGACACACCCATGTGTCTAGGTCGTGTCAAACTTGTAAGGTATATTGACTTAATTCGAAGGGCTACCCCAAGGGACACACAACCGTGTACCCAGGCCATGTGTCATACACGGTCAAGCCATACGCCCGTGTGCTTGGACGTGTTGAGTGAAAATAGGCATGGTTGAAGCCACATTTCTCACCCTTTCTTAAGAATACCTATACCACATCATTTCATACCATTTCAATACATTCAAAGGCAACCAAAGTATGATATTTCATACACATTTCATGCCATTTATAAACCATTCCTTCAACCCCTAAAATCATAACCAAAACATACCACATCAATATGTCATAACCAACATTTTTCACCTAACTTCTTTATGCATATACTCACCATATTATCAACTAATTCATGCCACAAAACATACCATTTTATCATATTTAAAACCAATTCACAACATCTCATTTCTCAACCATGACACATCATTTACAATTAACCAAATCAATTAACTAGCTAACCAACACATAAGCCATACTAAACTTGCCAAAACATAAGGCATTATATGCATCATATATCACTTATCAAACTTATGAATTAAGCCAACTTATATGGCCAAATACACACCAACATTTACAAACCAAATCTCATGGCTAAAATCATAACTCAAAACATATCATCATATCACTATCCTATACATGTCACATTCCATATTTACAAAGAATTCAAAGATACCAACAAGTAGTCGATAGTGTAATGACAGTTCCTGATGATCCCCGATGTCCAAGCTAGCGTCGATAATCTATAAAACAGGGAAAGAACAAGCTTTGAAAGCTTAGTAAGCCATATACAAATAAAACCATCTCATGAATCAACATCATTTCCATCAAATAAGCAAATTATAAATTAGCACATATAAGCTTACAAACCTTCCCAAATGTATACATATTCAATATCACATGTGAATTCATCAAATACTTCCCTTTTCAATACTCGTCTGAATCTTGTACGTACTTGAGTCACTTAACTTGTTCACACATTCTTTCTCAACTTGACTTTGCGCGTTGAACCATTCAGAATAGTTACGGATACTCGAAACTCACATAAAGCTCGTACAATGCCATATCCTAGATATGGTCTAACATGTTATCACATATCGATGCCACTGTCCTAGGGTCTTATACGAGATCATATAATGATGCCAATGTCCCAAACATGGTCTTACATGTAATCACAATACAATGCCAATGTCCCAGACATGGTCTTACATGTAATCACAGCTCGGTAATCCTAATGTCATGACATTCGTATCCTCTACTTTTTCTAAGGTTCGTACGGGCCTTTCGGATATCGTAACTTCATCAATTCTTGCTCGTAATTACTTTTTCAACATCCATAGCAATTAAAAAAAATAAACATATATAAATCAATTTAAAGATGTTTATTTGCATATGAGCTTACTTCGTATATCGGATCGACTACTCGACAGCTTTCGATTTCCCCCGATCTAATTCTGATTTCTTTCTTTCTTGATCTATATAAATTCAAATTTAGCTCATTTAATCACCTATTCATTCAATTTCATTCAAAAATACCTATTTGGGCATTTTTACACTTTAGCCCCTAAAGCTCCACATTTTTACAATTCAGTCCTTACTTAACAAATACACAAAATTCATTCAATTCAATTTAACCCATGCTTAGCCCAATTACCATAGTGCCCCTAGAAGCCCATATTTTTCATTTATTTCACATTTTAGCCTCTCAAATTACAATTTTCACAATTTAATCCCTAATAAGCATTTTTACTCAAAATCACTTAACAAAACTTGTATAACTATCAACAAATATTCATTTTTCATCATCGAACAACATTCAAAAGCTAAGTATTTATCAATGGCAATTCACAAAACCACTAACAAACTCAAAAATTAGGGCACGGGCTAGCTAGTACTAAAAGCAACGATCACAAAAACATCAAAAACATCAAAAACCGAGCTCAAAACACATACCTAATAAATCATGCAAGGGCCAAACTTAATGAAGCTTCAATGAATATTTATTTTCTCTATATTCAGTGGTGGAAGATGATGATAAATGAAATTTTTATGTTTTATTTTATCTAATATAACTTATTAACTAATTTGCATTATTAACCGTTAATAAAAACATATAATAACATATAATGGATGGTCATTTATGTCAAATTCCACTATCAATGGTCTAATTTCATCATAAGGACATCCAAATTTAAAATCCATAGCCAATAGACACTTTTAACAAGTAGAATGCAACTTTTTCATTTTACGCGATTTAGTCCTTTTTCTCAAATTGAGTTATTAAACGACAAAATTAGCTCATGAAATTTTCACACATATGTATTCACATGCTGTAAACACATAAAATAATATTAAAATAATTTTGTGACCTCAAATTTATGGTTCCAAACCACTGTTTTGGTTTAGCTAAAATTGGGTTGTTACAAGATGTTCCATCAGAATAGAGGTCAAACTCAGGTCGACGCGGATATGGTTGTAGTTATTAGTGGATCGCTAAGTGATAGCAAAAGTTGTCGCCCCGAAAGGTGCATCACCTTTACTCCAATGTCACAGTCGCTGCTCGCTTGGGAGTCCTCCTATAACCACAACAGTCTCGACCTTCGGATAAGAAAGGGATATTAAAGATATCGGCTACGTGGAAATGGAGAAACCAACTACGCCAATTATAGTGGGAAGCCCCTAGTTGTTCCCTATGATTATGCCCTCAAACATATGCATGGTATTTAGAAGGCAATACATTTCCGAATATATGAAAAGTTTGAGATTGTGGCCGCGTAACAACCATCAACTACCTCTCCCATTACACTCTGATCCATGACTGCATAATGGTAGTCGATTGAGACCTCTTCATAGAGTTCCACCTGTAACACCCCTAACCCGTATCCGCTGCCGGACTAGGGTTAAAGGCGTTACTGAAAAATTCAAAACATTACAAAATCATAAATCATACATCATCGTATCATAGCAATTCATACATAAATATTCCCTTTAAAAGGTTTATGAAACCTTAAACATGCTTTGGAGAAGGCTTGAGACCAAACTGAACAGATACAAAATTTTTTAAAACTTGAATAAATTTTCTAAGTTATAGAGGTCACACGCCTGTGTGAATAGGTCGTATGCCTTACACGGCATTAGACACGCCCGTGTGTCTAGACCATGTCAAATCAAGGCATACACACTGACTTAATCGCCACAAGAGATGCCTGTATGCCTTGGCCGTGTTTGAAACTGACTTAAAATCGTAAGGTACCCCAGGGGACACACGGCTGTGAAACATGATCGTGTGTTGCACACGGCTGAGACACATGCCCGTGTCCCTGCTCATGTGGACAAAAATAGGCTATTTGAAAAGCTAATTTGCCACCCAATTTGGGTCAAACCTACAAGCATCAAAGCAAGCACATTTGCATTATAATTTCAGCCAATTTCAATACCAAAACTTACATTATTCATGCCATATTATTATCAACCAAATTCAAGCCTATAATATATACTCAATCATATCAAATCATAAGCCAAAGTCATATTAAATCATATGTTTCATAACTCCAATTCACCTCATCCATTCACATGCCAAAACCTTACCAAATTGACCATTTCACTAGGCCATTGAAGTGCATCAAAACATACCATTTATGAACACAAGCATATACCAAATTCACTCATAATCTCATCCATAACCAAGCCATATCACATTGCTAGATATACACATCACAAAACATAACCAAAATCCTCTAGCCTAAGATGCCATACTACAATATATACATTTTCAAAAGGTACCAAAATAGAGTTTAATAGTGTGATGATGATCCATGAAGATCCCTGAGCTCTTAGCAGCTTCGATATCTATATGTGACAGGCCTAAATTGACCCTAGTCGGAAAGTGGTTTCGGGACCGCTAAACTGAGTCACCGAAGTATTTGAGTATAATATTTATTGTCTAAAATATGTGAATATGAGTGTGTGAAAGTTTTAAGCTTCGATTTAGTTAATTGCATGTGAATTTAGTTAATAGGACTTATGTGTGACACTTTTGAAATGTGATAGGTTAATATATAAGGATCTATTAGTGCATGTAATCAAAAGGGTGGACTTGCATGTTAATTTCCCTACTTTGATAGTAGTGGCCAGCCATGACAATGAGGATAGACAAAATGTGATGGGTAATAACAATAAAATAATGTATTAATGGCATAAATTATAAAAAAATAAAGAATAAAGGTGTTAAACTAATTAAGTGAATAAAACAAAGAAAAGAAAAAAAAGTGTTCATCTTTTAACATGCTTGGCCGAAAATGCTAAGAAGAAAGGGGAAGGGGAAGCAAATATTCGGCCACTCCTTCTAGTCTTGAATAAGGTATGTAATTCATGGTAGCTTTTGAAATTGTTGAATGTATTAAGCTAGTTACTAAGTCCCTTAGTTAGCCCATGTCCAAATTTTGGATCTTGTTGGTAACATGAGTAATCGGTCATGAGATAATGTTCAAGAAATGGTTGTTGTTCATGTTATTTGGATGAGAAATGGTAGTTAGGTGAAGTAAAGTCTAACAAATGAGCACAAATGTGCATTAGTTGCTAAATGGAGAAAAATCGGCTAACAAGTGTGTACTAAGGCCGAATATGATTTTGAATATTATTGAGTAATGTATGTGTTTTGAATTGATGGAATGGAGAGGATGCTTTAATTGTGTTATGAACAATTATATGTTAAATTAAGGTTTGCTAAGCTAGCTATTAAGGTGAAGTGCAAATGTTAGTATTTGATTACTAGTGTATATATGTGTATTAGCCGAGTTTTGAACTTGAAACAAAATGGTATTTAGTCAATACAAGTAACCATATTTGTACAATGTATTAAGTATATAATCGGCCTCAACATAGACATGCATATTCGGCCACATGAATGAATACATAGATTGATGTTGTACGTTCGGCTATCGGTAAGCATATTGATGGCTTTATCTTGACTTAGAAAATCGGCTAAAGGAGAATATTGGCTAATATGTTGAATTTGATTCATGATTTCATACATATATGACTCTAATGCGTAATATATATGGGCTAAATACCTTAAATTTCTCTTTGATGTTCAAAATGATTAAATCAATTTATTTGTTAAATTAAGCTCAAGAGCAAAGGGGAACTAAAACCGATAAAGGAAAGGAAAAGGTGATCGAATAGTCGTTGAAATCGTTCGACAACATCCGAGGTAAGTTTTCGAGTAATGGAACTTAGATTATGATTCGATTAGGTCATGACATATAAGCATAACAAATAAACGGTGATATAATGATTCTACTTGAATTATATATTCAGGTAATTAGTTTATACTTATGACGGGCAGCCGAATGCGTATGGAGATCATGTTATATAGCGAATCAAAACCATGCTCTTTGTATGTGGCTATTGAGCTGAAAATGGTAATGGTAGATAAGTGCCTTGTGACTGAGTTCTAGTAATGAAAACGAAATAAAGATGTGTTATGATTTGTGGACATATGTGCATGATTATTCGGATGATAACCGGACTAAGATCCGAAGGCATTCGTGCGAGTTGCTATATCCGGGCTATGTCCTGAAGGCATTTATGCTAGTGATTATATCCGGGCTAAGACCTGAAGGCATTTGTGCGAGTTGCTATATCCAGGCTAAGACCCGAAGGCATTTGTGCGAGTTGTTATATCCGGCTAAATCCCGAAGATACTTGGGTTTGGAAGTGAGCGATCTTGCTGTAATAATTTCAATTAATACGTTCGTAAAATCCAAACGATAAGGTATGTTTCGTATATGCATCGGAAAAGTCGATTCGTTTTAAATAGTATTCGTTCAATTGATTAACGAACTTTCTGCCTTTAGTTAGGTTTGATACCTTGTGTATGAATATATTGATTGAAGCGTGAAGTATGATTATGAGAATGTGCATATATGAAGTTATTCATTTAGCCATATGAATGTTATACTTTAGTCAAAACTAATTTCATTACTCAAAACTTACTAAGCATTAAATGCTTATTCCGTTTCTTTGATTCTCTGTTTTATAGATTTTGGTTCGTCAGCTATCGGACTCGGGAGTGTTAAAGTCAAAGTCGTCCACACTATCTAAACCACTTTTGGTACTCTTTTAGTTCAATTTGAAAATGGCATGTATAGGGCTGACCCTTGTTGTTAATTGAGTACCCATTTGTAATGTATATTCGTATAGCCATGCGAAAATGGCTCGTATATTTTGAAGTATAACATCATGGTCTTATGGTATGGTTATTAAGTGACGTGGAAATGTTCGGTAATGACTAGCCATTGGAATGGCCAATCATGGTTCTATTGGTGCTACGTACGTCGTGGCTAATCATGAACATACTTGGAAATAATGTATGTTAATTTGCTAATTGAATCATGGAAACTATGAAATAGGTGAAATTTGCCTTAAAATAGATGCTGACAGCAGCAGTGTTGTAAGTTTGAAAAATCACTAAAAATAGTAGAAATGTAAATAAATAATGAATGAATTATGTAATCGAACCTTGATGAGTCTATTTTCATATGGAAGAAGCGAAACGACCATATGAGCCTTAATTTATGAGATGTTTAAGTTTTCGTGAAATAGGGCCAGAGCGATTACTGGATCCCCTGTTCTGACTTTGGAAATTTACCATAAATTAACCAGAGATAATTAGAAGTCATTCTTTATATCTACGGATTTATTTTTGAGCCTAGTTTTATTAGAAACAAACGGAATATGTATTGAAGCCCTGTACAGGGAGATATCTAAATCGTAATGCATGAAGGTCAGAGTAGTCGAACCTTGAAACTGGGGAGACTTTAACTAATAAACTGTACTAATTGGCCCAACCAAAAATTTTATAAAAAATATTTTAGATGGATATATGAGTCTAGTTTCAGGGAAAATTTACAGAATCAGTTTTCGTGTTTTGGAGCTTGAGATATGATTTTTAAGGTGACAGTGACGCAGTTAGCCAGCTTGTCTGGAAATTTTAAAATGAACTGTATAAATAAATGAATTAAGTCCGTTAACACCTCGTGTCCGACTCCGGCAACGGTCTCGGGTACGGGGCGTTACAATTTTATTGGTATCAGAGCTATGGTTTAGTCGATTCTAGGACTACCGTAATACGTCCAGGTCTAGCTATACATGCCGATATGTGTTTATTTGATAGTGTGGAGATTTCTGACAGTTAAAAATGTGTTTATTTATAGTAATGGATCCCGATCCTAACCGAGCGGTAGCTGATGATCTTGAGAGTGTAGCGCCTGCTCCCGCACAAAGGACAGCGCCGGTGGACTTTCAACCTATTGCTAGTAATCAGAATGATGAAGCTAGACAGGCTTTTTATAGCGTGATGAATGATTGGTTCAACCAATACATTCGAACTAATACGGCTGTTCCACAACCCCCATTCCCGACTAATACAACCCCTGCACCTGCGATACCTCCGGTAACTACCAGATAAGGTTAAATAAGCCCCCAGTTGATAGAATCCGAAAACACGGGGCTACTGAATTTAAAGCTACAGACAGCGACGATGCCGAGCAAGCTGAATTTTGGTTGGACAACACTATTCGGGTACTTGATGAACTATCTTGCACACCCGATGAATGCCTAAAGTATACGATCTCCTAGTTACGTGATTCTGCCTACTATTGGTGGAATACGTTGATTTCTGTTGTGCCCAGAGAGCAAGTAACTTGGGAGTTTTTCCAAACCGAGTTTCGGAAAAAGTAGATTAGCCAGAGATTCATTGATCAAAAATGAAAAGAATTTCTTGAACTTAAACAAGGTTCCATGTCGGTTACTGATTACGAACGAAAGTTTGTAAGGCTTAGCCGGTACGTGCGAGAATGCATTTCTTCAGAAGTTGTGATGCGTAAACGTTTCGAAGATGGACTGAACGATGATATAAAGCTGTATGTTGGCATTTTAGAAATCAGAGAATTTGTGGTACTTGTCGAGCGAGCTTGCAAAGCCGAAGAGCTCAGTAAGGAGAAAAGAAAAGCTGATATGGGAGCAAAGGAGTTTCATAAGAGATCTTTGGGAAAGCCCTTTCAACAGTCATCGAAGAAATTTAGAGATGATTTAGGCCGATCTAGAGACACTTCGAGCTTTTCTAGACGAGATCGTGATCGACCCCCTGTGAGTACACGAGTCACTTTGGTTGCCAGTGTTGGAAATGATCGTCGAGACAGAACAGAGTGCCAGTATTGTGGTAAATGGCATTCGGGAAGTTGTAGATTCCATGACCGCTCCTGTTATAAGTGCGGATCAGCTGACCACTTTATCAAGGATTGCCCGAGACTGTCTGAACAAAATGTAAATCAGAGTGGGAAACCGGGTGCTACTACTGCTCGAGGTAGACCATCTAGAAATACGGGACATCCTAGTGGTGGTCAGAGAGGATCTAGAGACGCTACAACCAGATCTGAGGCTCGTGTTCCTGCTAGAGCTTATGCCATACGTGCACGAGAGGATGCTTCCTCGCCAGATGTTATTACCGGTACTTTCACTCTCTTTGATACTAATGTGATTGCATTGATTGACCCTGGTTCTACTCATTCTTATATATGTGAGACTTTAGCATCCAGTATGACTTTACCTGTTGAGTCTACTGAGTTCGTTATTAGAGTGTCGAATCCCTTGGGTCGTTGTGTGCTTGTTGAGAAGGTGTGTAAGAAATGTCCCCTAGTAATTCGAGGTTCCTGTTTTCCGGCGGACTTGATGCTTTTACCGTTTGATGAATTTGATGTTATTCTCGGTTTGGATTGGTTGACCGTGCATGATGCGGTTGTGAATTGCAAAAGCAAGACTATTGATTTGAGGTGTGCAAATAATGAGATAATCTGAGTTGAGTCTACTGTCTTGAATGGATTGCCAACAATAATATCCTCGATGTTAGCTCAAAAATATGTGAGAAAGGGGTGTGAAGCGTATCTTGCATACGTACTTGATAATAAAGAGCCAGAAAAGAAACTTGAATCGGTACTGATGGTTTGTGAATATCCGGATGTTTTTCCCGAAGAATTACCGGGTTTACCACCTGTTCAGGAGGTAGAGTTTGGTATTGAGCTTGTACTTGGGACTACACCGATTTCGATAGCTCCGTATCGTATGGCACCAACGGAATTGAAGGAATTGAAAGCTCAGTTGCAAGAGTTGATGGATAGAGGTTTCGCTCGACCAAGTTTCTCACCTTGGGGTGCACCAGTATTGTTTGTGAAAAAGAAGGACGGAACCATGAGGTTGTGCATCGACTATCGTCAGCTGAATAAAGTGACTATAAAGAATAAATATCCGTTACCACGCATTGATGATTTGTTTGATCAACTAAAAGGAGCCTCAGTGTTTTTAAAGATAGATTTGAGATCGGGTTATTATCAGTTGCGAATTCGAGATTCAGATATACCCAAAACCGCTTTCAGAATGAGGTACGGTCACTACGAATTCTTAGTGATGCCGTTTGGGCTCACTAATGCCCTGCGGTATTTATGGATTTGATGAATCGGATCTTCAGACCGTATTTGGATCAGTTTGTAGTTGTGTTTATCGATGATATTTTGGTTTATTCGAGAAATGAAACCGATCATGCTGAACACCTGGGATTAGTGTTGCAAATTTTACGGGATAAGCAGTTATATGCTAAGTTCAGTAAGTGTGAGTTCTGGTTAAGAGAGGTTAGCTTCTTGGGTCATGTGGTATCTGCATCGGGTATTCGAGTTGATCCGAGTAAAATTTCAGCCATACTTAACTGGAAGCCTCCGAGAAATATTACTGAAGTTCGGAGCTTTTTAGGACTTGCCAGTTACTACAGACGCTTTGTAAAGGGTTTCTCGATGATAGCCACACCAATAACGAAACTACTTCAGAAAGATGTTAAGTTTGAATGGACAGAAAAGTGTCAGAAAAGTTTCGATCAACTGAAAACTTATTTGACTGAAGCTCCAGTACTAGTGCAGCCCGAATCAGGCAAGGAGTTTGTCATCTACAGTGATGCATCCTTACTTGGGTTGGGCTGTGTATTGATGCAAGAAGGTCGAGTTGTAGCTTATGCGTCGAGACAATTAAAGCCACATGAGAAAAATTATCCAACCCATGATCTCGAATTAGCTGCCATCGTATTCGCTTTGAAAATATGGCGACATTACTTATTTGGTGAGAAGTGCCATGTATATTCGGATCACAAAAGTTTCAAATATTTGATGACTCAAAGAGACTTGAATCTGCGACAAAGGCGTTGGCTTGAGTTGTTGAAAGATTATGAGCCTGTCATTGATTATCACCCGGGAAAGGCTAATGTGGTTGCGGATGCCTTAAGTCGTAAATCACTGTTTGCTTTACGAGCGATGAATGTACAATTGTCTGTTCTATCCGATAATGTGTTAGTAGCTGAATTAAAGGCCAAACCATTGTTGATTCATCAAATTCGTGAAGCTCAGAAAGTCGATGATGAATTGGTTGCAAAACGGGCTAAATGTGTTTCGAATATAGAATCAGAGTTTCAAATTGACGATGATGATTGTTTGAGGTTCAGAAGTCGTTTGTGTGTTCCAAGAAATTTAGAACTTATTTCGATGATTCTGAACGAAGCTCATTGTAGCCGAGTGTCAATTCACCCGGGGAGTACGAAAATGTACAACGATCTGAGACGTCAGTTTTGGTGACATAGTATGAAACGAGACATTTTCCGAATTTGTTTCGAAGTGTTTAATATGTCAACAAGTGAAAGCGGAACATCAAATGCCTACAGGTTTACTTCAGCCGATCATGATACCTGAATGGAAATGGGATCGAGTCACGATGGATTTTGTATCTGGGTTGCCAGTGTCGGCAAGTAAGAAAGATGCGATTTGGGTTGTTGTTGATAGACTGACTAAGTCGGCTCACTTTATCCCCGTACGTACGGATTTTTCATTGGATAAACTAGCTGAATTGTATGTTTCTCAGACTGTAAGATTACATGAGGTACCTATTTCTATTGTGTCGGATAGAGATCCGAGGTTCACCTCGCGATTTTGGAAGAAATTGCAAGAAGCCTTGGGTACCAAGTTACATTTTAGCACCGCTTTTCATCCACAAACTGATGGTCAATCCAAGCGGATAATTCAGATACTTGAGGATATGTTGAGATGTTGCATCCTCGAGTTTAATGGTTCATGGGAGCGGTATTTACCTTTGATTGAATTCGCTTACAACAATAGTTTTCAATCAAGTATTAAGATGGCACCTTACGAGGCTTTGTACGGTCGTAAATGCCGTACACCATTGTTTTGGATCGAGCTCTGTGAAAGTAAAATATTCGGAGTTGATTTAATTAAAGATGCTGAGCAGAAAGTAAAAATAATTCGTGAAAGTCTGAAGGCAGCATCAAATCGTCAGAAGTCGTACGCGGATTTAAAACGAAGAGATATTGAGTATCAGGTGGGAGACAAAGTGTTTCTTAAGGTTTCACCTTGGAAAAAGATACTCAGATTTGGCCATAAGGGCAAACTGAATCCGAGATTCATTGGGCCGTATGAAATCTCCGAACGAGTTGGTCCAGTTGCATATAGGTTGCTTTTACCCTCTGAACTTGAAAGGATTCACAATGTTTTTCATGTTTCGATGCTTCGACGTTACAGATCTGATCCTTCGCACATAATTAGTCCATCAGAGGTTGAAATTCAATCTGACTTGAGTTATGAAGAAGAACCGATTCGTATCCTCGCTTGTGAGGTGAAAGAGTTGCGAAACAAAAGGATTCCGTTAGTAAAGGTGTTATGGCTCAAACACGGGATCGAAGAAGCTACTTGGAAACCGAGAACTCTATGAAAGAACGATACCCAAACCTATTTACCGGTAAGATTTTCGAGGATGAAAATTTCTTAAGTGGGGGAGAGTTGTGACAGCCCTAAATTGACCCTAGTCGGAAAGTGGTTTCGAGACCGCTAAACCGAGTCACTGAAGATTTGAGTATAATATTTATTGTCTAAAATATGTGAATATGAGTGTCTGAAAGTTTTAAGCTTCGATTTAGTTAATTGCATGTGAATTTAGTTAATAGGACTTACGTGTGACACTTTTGAAGTGTGATAGGTTAATCTATAAGGATCTATTAGTGCATGTAATCAAAAGGGTGGACTTGCATGTCAATTTCCCCACTTTGATAGTAGTGGCCGGCAATGAGGATAGACAAAATGTGATGGGTAATAACAATAAAATAATGTATTAATGGCATAAATTATAAAAAAAAATAAAGAAAAAGGGTGTTAAACTAATTAAGTGAATAAAACAAAGAAAAGAAAAGAAAAAGTGTTCATCTTTTAACATCCTTGGCCGAAAATGCTAAGAAGAAAAGGGAAGGGGAAGCAAATATTCAGCCACTCCTTCTAGTCTTGAATAAGGTATGTAATTCATGGTAGCTTTTGAAATTGTTGAATGTATTAAGCTAGTTACTAAGTCCCTTAGTTAGCCCATGTCCAAATTTTGGATCTTGTTGGTAACTTGAGTAATCGGTCATGAGATAATGTTCAAGAAATGGTTGTTGTTCATGTTATTTGGATGAGAAATGGTAGTTAGGTGAAGTAGAGTCTAACAAATGAGCACATATGTGCATTAGTTGCTAAATGGAGAAAAATCGGCTAACAAGTGTGTACTAAGGCCGAATATGATTTTGAATATTATTGAGTAATGTATGTGTTTTGAATTGATGGAATGGAGAGGATGCTTTAATTGTGTTATGAACAATTATATGTTAAATTAAGGTTTGCTAAGCTAGCTATTAAGGTGAAGTGCAAATGTTAGTATTTGATTACTAGTGTATATATGTGTATTAGCCGAGTTTTGAACTTGAAACAAAATGGTATTTAGTCAATACAAGTAACCATATTTGTAGAATGTATTAAGTATATAATCGGCCTCAACATAGACATGCATATTCGGCCACATGAATGAATACACAGATTGATGTTGTACGTTCGGCTATAGGTAAGCATATTGATGGCTTTATCTTGACTTAGAAAATCGGCTAAAGGAGAATATTGGCTAATATGTTGAATTTGATTCATGATTTCATACATATATGACTCTAATGCCTAATATATATGGGCTAAGTACCTTAAATTTCTCTTTGATGTTCAAAATGATTAAATCAATTTATTTGTTAAATTAAGCTCAAGAGCAAAGGGGAACTAAAACCGATAAAGGAAAGGAAAAGGTGATTGAATAGCCGTTGAAATCTTTCGACAACATCCGAGGTAAGTTTTCGAGTAATGGAACTTAGATTATGATTCGATTAGGTCATGACATATAAGCATAACAAATAAACGGTGATATAATGATTAACTTGAATTATATATTGAGGTAATTAGTTTAAACTTATGACGGGCAGCCGAATGCGTATGGAGATCATGTTATATAGCGAATCAAAACCATGCTCTTTGTATGTGGCTATTGAGCCGAAAATGGTAATGGTAGATAAGTGCCTTGTGACTGAGTTCTAGTAATGAAAACGAAATAAAGATGTGTTATGATTTGTGGACATATGTGCATGATTATTCGGATGATAACCGGACTAAGATCCGAAGGCATTCGTGCGAGTTGCTATATCCGGGCTATGTCCCGAAGGCATTTATGCTAGTGATTATATTCGGGCTAAGACCCGAAGGCATTTGTGCGAGTTGCTATATCCAGGCTAAGACCCGAAGGCATTTGTGCGAGTTGTTATATCCGGCTAAATCCCGAAGATACTTGGGTTTGGAAGTGAGCGATCTTGCTGTAATAATTTCAATTAATACGTTCATAAAATCCAAACGATAAGGTATGTTTCGTATATGCATCGGAAAAGTCGATTCGTTTTAAATAGTATTCGTTCAATTGATTAACGAACTTTCTGCCTTTAGTTAGGTTTGATACCTTGTGTATGAATATATTGATTGAAGCGTGAAGTATGATTATGAGAATGTGCATATATGAAGTTATTCATTTAGCCATATGAATGTTATACTTTAGTCAAAACTAATTTCATTACTCAAAACTTACTAAGCATTAAATGCTTATTCCGTTTCTTTGATTCTCTGTTTTATAGATTTTGGTTCGTCAGCTATCGGACTCGGGAGTGTCAAAGTCGAAGTCGTCCACACTATCTAAACCACTTTTGGTACTCTTTTAGTTCAATTTGAAAATTGCATGTATAGGGCTGACCCTTGTTGTTAATTGAGTACCCATTTGTAATGTATATTCGTATAGCCATGCGAAAATGGCTCGTATATTTTGAAGTATAACATCATGGTCTTATGGTATGGTTATTAAGTGACGTGGAAATGTTCGGTAATGACTAGCCATTGGAATGGCCAATCATGATTCTATTGGTGCTACGTACGTCGTGGCTAATCGTGAACATACTTGGAAATAATGTATGTTAATTTGCTAATTGAATCATGGAAACTATGAAATAGGTGAAATTTGCCTTAAAATAGATGCTGACAGCAGCAGTGTTGTAAGTTTGAAAAATCACTAAAAATAGTAGAAATGTAAATAAATAATGAATGAATTATGTAATCGAACCTTGATGAGTCTATTTTCATATGGAAGAAGCGAAATAACCATATGAGCCGTAATTTACGAGATGTTTAAGTTTTTGTGAAACAGGGCCAGAGCAATTTCTGGATCCCCTGTTCTGACTTTGGAAATTTACCATAAATTAACCAGAGATAATTAGAAGTCATGCTTTATATGTACGGATTTATTTTTGAGTCTAGTTTCATTAGAAACAAACAGCATATGTATTGAAGCCCTCTACAGGGAGATATATAAATCGTAATGCATGAAGGTCAGAGTAGTTGAACCCTGAAACATGGGAGACTTTAACTAATAAACTGTACTAATTGGCCTGACCAAAAATTCTAGAAAAAAGTTTGTAGATGGATATATGAGTCTAGTTTCAGGGAAAATTTATGGAATCAGTTTTTGAGTTTTGGAGCTCGAGATATGATTTTTAAGGTGACAGTGACGCAGTTAGCCAGCTTCTCTGAAAATTTTAAAATGAACTGTATAAATAAATGAATTAAGTCCGTTAACACCTCGTGTCCGACTCCGGAAACGGTCTCGGGTACGAGGCGTTACACTATAAATCAATTGAAAAACACACAGAGTAAGCTTTCAAAAGCTTAGTAAGCCATATGCAAATAAACTTAACAAATAAAATCAATTCATTCATATAATTTAAGGCAAAATACATTCACTTAGCCATAGATCTAGTATATTTCATTTGAACATAGCTCATATATACATATCATAACTCATTCTCAAAGCAACTCATACTTATATCATATATTCACTAAGGTACATATAACTACTTCTCATTCTCAAACATGATATACAATTCAAACATCCCTGAGTCGGATACAAATTCACATAGTCATCTATTTTCTCGGAATGCCTGTTTAACCGTTCAGAATCATAAGGATATGCGGATAGCTTGGAAAGCTCGTACAATGCCAACGTCCTAGATGTGGTCTTACATGTAATCAAATATTGATGCCACTGTCCCAGACAGGGTCTTACACGAAATCAAATACAATGCCAACGCCCGAGACGTGGTCTTACATGTAAATCATAAGTCGATGCCAACGTCCCAGACGTGGTCTTACACGATAACACATATCGGATCCTATATCATGACATATGTATCCTAACTATTCTTAAGGTTCATACAGGGCTTTTCAGAAGTCAGAACTTTGTCGATACTTCCTCAGATGTCTTATTTTTCTCAACTCATATATTCATTCATCATAGTTCAATAGCATATAATTGATAATAATTCAATTCAAAACACATTTATTTGTATATAAACTTACCTCATATGGATTCAGATAGACGGGATCGGCTACTCGACGACTTTCGACTTTCCCCGATCTAATTTTGTTTTCTTTAATTCTTAATCTATACAAATTCAAATTTAACCCTTTTATTCACCAAATCATTCAAATCAATCCACAAACACATATTTAGGGCATTTTACAAATTAGCCCTCACATTTTCATATTTTTGCACTTTAGTCCTTAATCATAAAAATCACAAAATATACAAAATTTCCATATACTTATGTTAGGATGAATTCTTATAGTATTCATATAAGCCCATATGTTTCATTTATTTCACATTCTAGTCCCTCAAAATATCCTTTTTATAATTTAGTCCAAATTACTCAAATTTATCAAAAATTCAAAGACAAAACTTAGTAATCTAACACATATCTTCCATTTACTATCATCAAACTTCATAAAACTCATAATTTCATCAATGGCATATTTCAAAATCATCAACAAAATCAGAAATTGAGACATGGGCTTGATAGAACTCTAAGCAACGATCACAAAAATGTAGAAATTATCAAAAACGGAACAAAACTCATACCTCAATCAAAAGAATCAATGGTAGAACCCTAAGAATCCTTTTTATTTCTTTCTTATTTGATTTTCGGCAATAATAAGCATGAATGAACTAAATTTCATCCATTTTTTTATTAATTAAACATAATTAATCCATTTACCATTTTACCCTTAGTTAATTAACATCTAGACCATTAACATACAAGGTCATTAATGTCCACTCAAGCTTACAATGGTCAAATATCAACATAAGGACCTTTCATTTACAAAGACATATCAAATAGGCACTTTAACAATTAGAATGCCACTTTTACATATTACGCGATTAGGTCCTTTTATCAAATTGAGCACACAAACGATTAAATTTTCATACGAAACTTTCACACATGTCAATGTACATATTATAAGCACAAAAAATAATATTAAAATACTTTTGAATCAAATTCGTGGTCCCAAAACTACTATTTCAACTAGGGTCTAAACAGGATTGTTACACCACCTGTGACGGTACAAAGTAAAGTAACCCCAGAACCTGACTTCCACAAGATATGTTTTGGAGGTAATGGTCTCATCTCTGCAGGATATATGAAACTTGTGTGTCTCAAAATGATATCGTATCACTGACAACTCAAGGCTATCTCGAGCCGAAAATTATATTAGTGATAGAAATTTTTAAACTAAAGCGAGGAAAAAAATGGAGAGATAGAAATATATTAAAGTGAAGGGATAGAGGGTAGGAGAGATGATATTTTTTTGATGATGAAGTATGGAGGGGGATCCCCCTTTTATAGGTGTATAGGATGGGTGAAATTGTAGAGAAAAAATATTGTGGTCGAAAATATGCTGCAGAACTAGCAATTTCATTAAGTATCTTCAAAACTAAAATTAAACTAATACTAAAGGAACATAAAATTAAAAGTTCTTAAATAAGATAAATAAAGATAAAAGTGAAAATAAAAATAATAAATAAAAACTTTTTAAACATCATCATCGCCGGATGGTTCGCGAGGTGGTTGTGGCGATGAGATGTGAAGGTGCTGACAAATTTGATGAAGAGTAGCATCAATATGATCAAAACGCTGAAAACATTGCTGCTCAAATTGAGTAAGGTGCTCAGAGATGTCAGAGTATGAAGCCACTGCATGAACTGGATGATGTATGGGTAGTGGCTGAGACGGTGGGTCCTCATGACGTGGAGGGACATCATCAGGAATGTCCTCTGGGTCCTCTTCCTCGGTGGACTGGATGAGGCGGTACTGAGGAGGGTGGGTGCCACGTCGTTTCTCGATCATCCTCATATGTAGCATGCTCAAGATGCCCTATGGGGACATCTGGCGGATGAGAGTGAGGGAGGATGATTGTGCCACTGTGTTGAGGAGCCCAAAGTACCGAGCTAATCGAGTCACATAGGGCCCAACAGAGATGACTCCTCTCCTATGTCGCTCTGTCTAATGGCGGATGGCGAGGGCAATAAAGTAGGCAAGGCCGAAGACATGCCCGTTTGCCATGCTCCACAAGAAGTAGGCGTCGTGAGTGTTGACGACACCGATACTCTCTCGTCGTCCTGTCAGAGTGTGGGCCAAGATGGCGTGTAGGTATCGCAGGGATGGGAGAGGGCCGACACCTTAGAGCAGCTAGGATCATAGGTGGCCGAGACAGGAACGATGTCCTTCCAGCACTTTGAGGATGAGTAGTGGATGTGGCGATGGAGGGTGTCGAGTTCGTTGTCGTCCATGAACTCCTTCGTGTACAGCCCTAGTGCAATTTCAAACTCCGGTACGCTCAACTGGCGCACTAGACCACCAAGGCGGAATTGGACCGTTCCAGGATCATCGAAGTTTGTCATGATGACTTGAAGATGGAAGGTTGAGTAAGTTTCATCGTGAGCTCGAGGTATGTCGGCTCGATAATCTCAAAAAAGAACCCCCACGGTTTAGTCGTCAGGAGGGCTCGGATTGCGTCAGCCATCTGAATTTGTTCGAGTGTGGCCCAGTCAATGCAACGGCTCGCACCTAGGGGTCGGGCTCATAGTATTTGAAAAAGTTCCTCCTCTGGTCCCAGTGGGAATTAGATGAATGGGTGCCTGATTTTCACAGTAGGACTCGAAGAGGATGCTGGTCCTTTCCTTTTCTTTGAGGCGGGGATGGTAGTTTTTTTACCACGATTCGACATGGTATCTGTAATGAAAACATGAAGAGGATAACATGAACTAGCGAATTCAAAAAACAATTATGAATATAGTTAAACTAACTAATCCAACCAACTGAACAATACTCAGTCAAAATTAGTTCAATCTAGATGATAAGAGTCTATAGCAAATGTCATAAGAAAAGCATGATTAATTTTCAACATGGAATGAATGAATTAGATGCTATGAAAACACAAGAAAGAATGAATGTTCCAGAAAACTTTGAATAAAATGGAAAAACATAAGTATGACAATAGTGAGAACTATAACATTAATCAGAAATCAACCGAAGAAAACTAGAAAAATCATAAAAGAGATGAATAAAATAGAGAGAAAAGAGTGAACAAACGCAGTATGTTGATGGAGGGAGGAGTTTGGAGTGTCTGGACTGGAGTTTGGGTCGGCGCACGAGTGTGCCAGAGAGGGCGTGTGACAGGAGACCGGTGGCTAGGGTTGGGTTTTAGGGAAGAGGATGATGAATAGTGAGGGTTTTATATAGATTTTGGGCCACACGGTCGTCGGGCACTCCCGTGTGCCCTAATTTTTGCCTGTGTGTTTTGCAATTTTTTAAATTTAGGCGCGTTTGAGACTCGCACACACCCGTGCTCTGGGCGTGTTGGTGCCCACGGCCATGTCCCACGACCGTGTCCTACTTCGTTCACTTCTTCCACGCTCGTGTTCCAATGCGCACGCCTGTGTTGTTTTATCAGTATTGAGCACGGGTGGTGGGCACGGGCGTGTTGCAAGACCGTGCTAAATTCTCAGTTTCAACCAAGGTTCCTAGACACGGGAGTGTCGCACGCCCGTGATGGTTTGACAGACTAGCCCACGCCACGTCGCACGGCCGTGGCTACTTGTCGCATCCCGTGTTTAAGGAAAACTTTGCCCTATTTTTACATGGCTGTGTTGCACGGCCGTGTCTCCTCTCGTGGTGTGGGCATGGCCTAAGGCATGCTTGTGTGCCCTGCCGTGTGGATTAGAGAACCTGTGCTTCAATGACTCAGTTAGTGATTAGATGTTAAAACTAAAATTTTTAAAGAAGTTAACATCATTAATGCTCGGGTTGCCTCCCGAGAAGTGCTTATTTATAGTCTAAGCTCGACTTACCTTTCTGGTGCATGGTCATGGTGGTGCGAGGAGTTTACACTCCTCATCTCTACTATCCATTTTATCAACATAAGGTTTAAGATGAGTACTGTTTACCTTAAAAGTGTCAAATTTGGGATGAATTACCTCGACTGTACCATATGGAAAAGTACTGAGTACCGTAAGAGGGATTGTTCCGTTAGGTTCAGAAGTGGCAATGCGAGGGTCTGCTGCATCTAGTAGTACTTTATCTCCAACCTTAAGTTGATTTGGTGCGACATTGAGCTCGTCATGGCGTGGTTTTGGTTTATCTTATGTCCTCTATTTATGTGTCCACCATTCATCTAGTTCCTCGATTTGTAGCCTTCGTTCTTCATAGATAGGTCTTTTTTGTTACTTGAACATGCCTCATGTAGGTTCTTCAAACTTATTTCCTGCAAAGAAGGTTGCACCACATGGTCAGTTTTAGTAGAATGATTTATACAACCACCTTCAATATTTGATGTGTTACTCATATTACGAGCTTGAAGGGTGATTGTTTCATCTCCCACACGAAGTGTGAGTTCACTTGTGCCAACATCAATAATTGTTTTAGCGGTTGCTAAAAAGGGCATCCCTAAAATTAAAGGAACGTTACTATCCTCCTCTATGTCTAGAACAACAAAATCAACTGGGAATATAAATTTGTCAATTTTAACAAGTACATCTTCAATAATCCTCCTAGAAAATCTGATTGTTTTATTGACTAATTGAATACTCATCCTAGTTTGTTTGGGTTTCCCAAGACCTAGGTGCTTAAACATTTTGTAAGGCATAACATTGATACTAGCCCCTAAATCAGCCAAAGCATTATTAACATCTAGGCTACCAATTAGAAAGGGAATCGTAAAACTCCCTAGATCTTTTAATTTGTTGGCCAACTTATTCTGTAGTATAGTTGAGCAAACCACATTTAGCTCTACATACGACACCTCATCCAACTTCCGCTTATTTGTTAAAAGCTCTTTTAGGAATTTGACTGTGTTTGCGCATCTGCGAAAGAGCTTCAATAAATGGTAAGTTAATATGTAACTTCTTTAATAATTTAAGGAATTTACCGAATTGTTCGTCTGTGTGGTCTTTCCTTGTCGTGTTGGGGTATGGCACACGAGGTTTGTACTCTTTACTTACCAGTTTCTGGTCATTATGGTCCACCTCACCTTTACCTTTACTTACCACAGTTTCTTGCCTTGGTTCTGGTTTAGGTGCAACTAACCCTTCCTCATCTTGAATGGAAATTGCATTGAGTTGTTCCCTTAGTTTAGATTCAATGTTACTCAGCAGGCTACCTTGTGGTTGTTCAGATATCAATTTAGCGAGCTAACCTATCTGAGTTTCAAGCCGTTGAATTGATGCTTGTTGATTCTTAAATGCTGTCTCGGTATTCTAAAAATGAGTTTTTGACACCAAGATAAATTTTGTTAGCATCTCCTCAGGGTTCGGCTTTTTCTCTTGTTGGTAGGGTGGTTGTTGGAAGCCTAGAGGTGGTGGTCTCTGATTCCCTTAGCCTCCCCATGAGAAATTTGGGTGGTTCCTCCAACCTGCGTTGTAAGTATTACTATAAGAATTATTTTGAGATTGAGGATTATTACCCATGTAATTTAACTACTCGTTCTCCATGTTGTGGCCATAGGGTGGGTATTCTGAATTGCTGGATCCGCCTCCATTTGTTTCGCACTACATTACTGGGTGAACCTGTGAAGAACCAAGAAAACCGTCAATTTTTCTATTCAAAAGTTCTACTTGATTAGAGAGCATGGTGACTGAATCAACGTTAAAAATGCCGACTGTTTTCATTGGCTTTGTCCTCATGACTTGCCACTGATAATTATTCAGTGACATCTCTTCTATAAATTCATAAACATCCTCATGTGTCTTATTATTGATAGTTCCACCAGCGGCTGCGTCGATCATCTATCGAGTCGAAGGATTCAGGCCATTATGAAACGTTTAAACCTGTAGCCAGAGTGGTAACCCATGGTGAGGGCACTTTCTCAACAGATCCTTGTAACTCTCCCATGTATCGTAGAGTGTTTCTAAATCCATCTTCACAAAAGAGGAGATATCATTACGTAATTTGGCTATTTTAGCCGGTGAAAAATATTTAAATAAAAACTTTTCGGTCATTTGTTCTAAGTAGTGATTGACCCTCGTGGTAACGAGTTCAACCATTGTTTAGCCTTATTCCTTAACAAAAAGGGAAACAATTGAAGGTGAATGGCATCATCAGAAACACCATTGATTTTAAAAGTGTCACAAAACTCTAAGAAATTTGACAAGTGAGCGTTGGGATCCTCGTCCTGCAAACCATCAAACTGAATAGACTGTTGGATCATTTGAATGGTGTTAGGTTTCAGTTTGAAATTATTTGCAGCAACAGTAGGCCTAACTATGCTCGATTCAGTTCCTGTTAAAGAAGATTTAGCATAATCATACATAGTACGTGGAGTAGGATTCTGATTAGCAGTAATTGCAGGAGGTAGCGGATTTTCTTGGTTTTCAGCCATCTCCTCGGTAGTGGTTGAAGTATCGTCCTCTTGCTCTTCCTTTGTGTATCGTAAGCTTCGCCTTATTTCTCTTCGATTTCTGCGATCTGTGTGATCGATCTCACTATCAAAAAGTAATGGTCCCGACGGGTTTCTTCTAGTCATACACTACAAAAACCAGCCATGAACGAATAAAAGAAAAATTAGAAAAGAAAATAAAATTTTAAATTGAAAATAAAGTAGAATGGCTAAAGTAATAAAAATCGAGTGTTCCTAATATCCTAGTTCCCCGGCAATGGCGCCAAAAACTTGATACGTGATATTCGCGACAGGATTTAAAAATTTATAATTAATCATTCTTGAAACTAACTATTATCATGATGAAGGCAAGTGTACCTATCAAACAGTAGTATAGCTTTAGCAAGACCGGATTGTCGAACCCAAAGGAACCAAGAGTACTAGTAATTACTTTCGTTTTATTCTCTAGCCTAAAAATTAAGGGATTTGTTTATCTAAACTAATCAACTAAACTAAGGGTGCATAGAGAGAAAATTGGGAAAAACGCTTTTCGAAAAACTCGATTGATTAAGACAATACCCGAGGAAAAATCTACCTAGACTTCACTTGTTATTTGACTCTGAATCAGACGATTTATTCATTTGACTTAATCCGTAAAAATCCCTAAATTATATTATTATCTCTCTCGAGACTAATAACATCTAACCCTAGGTTGATTAATTGAAATCTCTCTCTAATTATCGTCCTAGTGTTGCATTAACTTGATCTATGGATCCTCTTATTAGGTTTCACCCTAATCTGGCAAAATCTTATCATCCTATCTTTAGGCGTGCAATTAACTCCGCTTAATTATGACAAACTTACTCTTAAACAGGGTCTATTCCTCCTCTGAATAAAAGCATTAACTTGAATCAATATCCTGGAATATTAAAACAAGAATTAAGAACACATAATTAAGAACAAGTCAAATATTTATCACATAATTCAGATAATAATAACAAGATCTGTCTTAGGTTTCATTCCCCCTAGGTATTTAGGGGGTTTAGTTCATAATTAAGAAAGAAAACATCTCAAAAGAATAATGAATACAAAACATAAAGAAAACCCAAAACCCCTGAATGGAAATTGAAGGGAGATCTTCAGTCTCGACGATGAATCTGGCTTCTGAGATGGACCAATCGGCTTCCCTTGAGTAATGTGTCATGCTAAGTGCCTCCTCCGGTGTTTAAAAAGGATTTAGAATGCCTAAGATCCCTCAAAAGTGGCCTTTTCCAATTGGGCTATACTTGGGCTCGACAGGGACACGCCCGTGTGACACACCCATGTGCGATTACTCCAACCCGTGGTCAAGGTTGTTAAATAGGCACGAGCATGTAGTCTACCCGTGTAAGTTGTGCTTCGATCCTGCAAAATGGACACAGCCATGTGGCACGCCCGTGTAAGGAAGTCCAGGCCGTTTTGATTTCTCATGTGGGTCTGTTTTCTTCGTTTTCAGCCTGTTTCTAGCTCTTTTTACTCTCCTATGCTCACCTAAGTATAAAACATGAAATTAAAGGATTAGGAGTATCGAATTCACCAAATCTAAGGAGAAATCATCCATAAATGTGCTAAGTATGGGATAAAAATATGTATAAATTACGATTTATCAGCGTTTTTGAGCACTAAATAGCATCTCATTATCATTATTCAAGGAATGCACTTCCTCATAAATGAATTTTGAAGCACGCATTACCTTTCTCCTTGTTCTATTTAGCTATTAAAGTACTATAATATTTAGAACTTAGGTACGTAGTAAATTTATATCAAACATCGAAGAGTTGAGTTACGAGAGTCATTTACATTTCTTTGGATAATCTTCTGAAGATTTTTTTATGGGAAATATCCAATTCATTTTAAATTGAAATGAGTTTACGAGTGAAATCCATCATTTACTATGATAGTCAAATCTGTAATATTGAAGTTAGAGTCATATTTGCTGAACCCCAATCTGTGGAATTGGCTTTCAACCGTGTTGGGAAATATGTCCATATTGTAGTAAACATGAACTGTTTTCTATTTATTTGAACGATGAATAAATAAATAAAGTTAATTTCACATTTCACTATTACGTCTTTTGTATTTTCTGTCTTCTATGTTTTGCATGCATAGCGAAATTATGATAAGTAAATATTAGCTCATTGATTATCTAACGCTCAAACTGAAGATAAGGGACATTTTAAGAATGTTTACATTGCGAGAAAGATAACTTACTTCAGTAGATAATCCAAATGAGTCAGTAATCCCGTAAAAAAATCAAAGTGAGAATTTAATTCAAATACTGAGAAGATTGTTATGTTATATACAATTCCAATTGGGGAGGTGGCTAGTCTTAGCTATAGTAGCAATTGACTCCACGAGTAAAGACATAAATGTATTCATTAGTAGAATGATACATTGGACTAGACCTGATATGAATTAATTCTGAATCCATTTTTGAATTAATTCACTTGTGACGTTCATGGTGTGATTTACCTAAATTCTGAGTTAGTCACTGACCATGCATATGAAACTCATGTGCTTTGATATAAGTGGAGGCTTATGCTCTAAAGATGATCGAGCCCATAGTCGGTATTTGGGTACATTACTTGTATATGGCATGACTTTACTAGCAATAGTGAAATTCATAGCTCAATTAAAGAGTTAATGATATCCTCTCATTAGCATTGTGTAGATTGATAAATATGGAACGTGGCCACGGGTTGCTTGTTCTCGAATGAGCATAGCCATTTGTTGACAGTGATCATATTAATCATTAAGAAGACACAATGGTGACAATGAAATAAAATAGGATTGTATTGAGTGAACAGATTTAACTCAAAGGAATCAAGGATATCATATGAGTGTAACACACACATGACGAGGTCATTGGACAAAGCATTTGGATGAATTGTTTTTTGTAAAGAGTATAAAATAAGGAGTTTTCAATCTGTACATAACTGCAATCATTAGATTCTAATTGTACATGTCTGATTGGTCCCTTCGCTAGCTCAACAAAAGCTCGATCATACTGCATTTGAATCAGAAGAAAATTCTATGACTTCAGGAATAATTTAATTGAGTCAATTTATTCAATGTGGAATTAAATTATGTGGTCGTAAGAATTGTTCAACTAGAGAATTTGATTAAAGAATTTTCTTGGAAAATTAATTTAGAAAATCTAAGTGATTTTTGGAAAAATTAATTTTTATCAAGTAAAATTAAATTAATCAAATCAATTAAAATTAATATGATATTTTTGGAAGTTAATTTTCAAGTCAGACAATTGGCCCAATGGGTAATTGAACTTGAAAATTGGACCTAAGATCGTAAAGTGGGTTTAGGAGCCCAAAACCGAGACTAAGACCCAAAAATTGATTGAATTAGGATCGATATGTGAAACATAGCCGATGATGCAACCGGTGGCTAGACTGGACTGGTTGGGTCATCATTAACATGGACCGAATCGGCTCAGGGTGTCGTAAAGGTGTCGCACTTGCACCACTAGACACAACGGTGCCAGTGGCTGCGACAAGGCGTCCCGGTGGCCGGCTGTAACACCCCTAACTTGTCTCTTTAGTCAGATTAGGGTTATGGAGTATTATTAAACAATAAGAAACATTTGAACATTATATCATTCAATATTATAATCATATCATAAATCATCCATACACATGCATATTGTCCTTAAATTGAGCCCTCGAGGCCCTAAAAATAACCTAGAAACAATTTGGGACCAATTTGAAATATTTGGAAAGTTTAGGAAAAAGATGCAAAATTTAAAAAATAGGGGTTACACAGCCGTGTGATAAGGCCATATGCCTCACACAGCTGAGAAACACGCTCGTGTCTCAGACCATGTAACTTTCGAACTAAAGACATAAGGCTGTGTCCCAGCCCGTGTCCTCACCAATGTAACTCTTTGAGTAGGATCACAGGGCTATGTCACACACCTATGTGCGCGTGTTACGCCATATAACTCACTGACTTGCACCCTAAAGAAATCATCAGATGGCATACGACCGTGTCACCAGGCTGTGTGCCTCACTTGGCTGAGTCACACGCTCGTGTCTTAAACCATGTTGACTAAATTTACCTAAAATCAAGTTATTTCCAAGACCATTTCATGCATGACCTTTCAACCCATTTAAACACACTTTAAAAGTACCTAAACATCACCAAAACCTACATCAAAATACCATTTCAAGATCCTAATTCAACTAACCATTATGCCACTCAAAGGCATCTCTAATACATACAAGCAACACCAAACTAAACATGTCAAAAATTATCACATTTCAAGCATCATATCCTAGTTCAACACTTACCAAAACATACCACATATTAACAATTCTAAATCCATTTAAAACGTACCATAAAGGACCTTGTAAACATGCATAGCAAGGTGACCAAAGTGACATAATTTGTCAAGGCATCAAATGGTACCAAACCAACATGACTTATAAGGTTTATACATGCTATAGTATCAACAACACATTTGTCAAAATATCATTATGAATCACCTTATACATGCCATTATAAACATTGGTCAAAATGTTCAAAAACTACCGAAAATAGGTGGATAGTGTGACTTAAGTGTTGATCCGACCATCCAACCTTCAAAAGTATCGACAAGAACAGAAAATAACACAAGTAAGCTCATTGAAGCTTAGTAAGTTTGACGTACAAAAACGATAAATCTTACCTAAGTAAATACAACAAACCATTCAATAATAACTCAACTACATGTGTTTCCTATCATCCAAAATCTCAACCCGGTCAATTGCATAGTTAAATTCAAAGCTCAAATACATGTCATAACTATCAAAATCACAAAACAAGTTACAATACAGAGTTTCACGATCTGATGAATGACTTATGAATATGAGCACATAGATATTCCAATTGAAATACGCCAATCGCTTGTAAGAGCTAATCCACCCGATAACATGTCAATTGCTTAGAAGAGCTTATCCAACCAAAAACGCGCCAAAACAAAGAGTATAACACAAGAGTTTGTAACAAATGTTGAACCTCAGCCTACTCGAAAAAAATGCATATATCACGCCACATCAATCTCCACTCCAATCCCCCACATATCACGCCAACATTCGATTGTACTCTATCCTGCGTCCAACCGATCAAAGTATTGAAATTCAATAACATTTCTCAAATAACTTTACATCATCTATAATCAAATATATCTATATGTCATTATATCATCAAACATTTCATATAGATGTTAAATTATAAGTCGTACAAACTTACCTAGACCAAATTGTAGTAGTTGTAGAAGTTCAATGACTAATCTGCAATTTTTCCTTTATCAATAGGGTCTTAATCTAAAATGTGAAATTTCTCAATTATTAGCTTACATTTCACATTCCAATTCACTTTTCATTTTATACCCTTTTATTTTTTGAATTTACAAAATTACCTTTAACTTTTACAACTTTTGCAATTTAGTCCCTTTAACCCGAAATTCATCAAATTAACCATTTTTCTCAATTCAACATTATAGACGAATCTTCTAGGCCCCTAATCAGTCCCTCTTAAACATCAAATTCACTATCAAACTTTGAAATTTTGACATTTTCACAATTTAAACCTTAGATCAAAATCTAACAAAAATCACTTCACTAATTCACTAAATACCACAATCAAAACTTCAAATACATAGTTATCATAAAAAAACATTCAAGATTCATCAATGGAAACCTCTAAAATTTTTAACAGATTCAAAAACAAAGGTATGGGCTAGCTGAACCTAGTTGCAACGATCTCAAAAACATAAAAATTTTAATAAACTAGTATAGAAATCACTCACATGAAAGACAATAAGTTTGGTGAATTCTCCAAGCTAGGATTTTACTATTTTCGGCTATGGAAGAAGCAAAAATGAATAAGAAAGACTTATTTCTTTACTTAAGTTTGTTTTGATTTTGTTTTAATTACAAAATTGCAATTATACTTAATTTACTTTCAATTTTTCTTTAAAATTTCACTCCAAAATCGTCCACTATCAAGCAATAAGGTTTAATTTCCTTATTGGTCCTCCCACATTTATTAGTTAAGGTATTAAATCATCAAAATTCAATAATTATCAAGTTTTGCATTTTTTCAATTTAGTCATTTTTCCTTAATTAGATAACTAAACGATAAATTTTCTTAACCAAAAATTAGTATGACCCTAATGACTCCATAAATATTCTACAAATGATATTTATGAGTCGACATAATGGAAATTTATGGTCCCGAAACCACTATTCTGTCACCAATGAAAAACAGGCTGTTACACCGGTGATGACTGTTGATCATTTGTGGTGGAGCAGTGGAAGAGTTACATTCTTACTGGAATGCTACTAGAGAATTTGATTTTAGATTAATTATTTCAAAAATAATATTGTTTGTTACAAAGCTCCTACTATGATGTCCCCGAAACATCAATGGGTAGACATTATTCAGTTTCTGACATCGATTTAATTTTCAACAACCACTATCCGTCGATGTATAAGCGTAACCTAAAGCTCAACACCTGGGCATAACATTCAATTAGTGCGTTTGATTTCAACTTTGGTGGATCGATGTCCTAGGGTGGAAGCACTTATACAGAGGGCCATCAACCTACATCGAAGACTTGAACTTTTTTCCATTTTTACGAGTTACTCCCTGTACCTTTATTAATCACTAGTTTGATAGAGGTGCCTATCAAAAGTTACATATTTCATATCAAATATTAAATATATGGAAATTTATGTATATTTTGTACTAAAATTTAAAAAAGACAAATATGAGTTGCAATAGAAATATTAAATAAAATTATCATTCACTTATTGGTGTCATCTATATTTACATAATTAAGTAAATAAAAAAATCATTGGCATCGTCGGGCCAAATGTGTGCCATAGGGTGATGGCTGACAGGTGCGCATAGGATTTCTGCACACAATTAGTGGTGTCGACTCCTCCACTAGATCGTGACCTCCACCCTTGTGCTCATCTTTGTCTCTATCGCTGTCTTTGTCTTAGAATTCCTCATTTCCACCTTCTAATTCATCTTCGTTTTCATCTCCACGCATTCCTTCGTGCTTAAGTGCAGTGTCGTCCTAGCCTCCCATTTGTGTCCTCCACTCCCCGATAAGGTGGTTGCACCGATGACCTACCTAGATAAAATAGTGGTGTGGTGGGTGTTTGTGACACGATTAGCAGACAACCATACAATGTCGTAAAACTTGGATACATCAGTATTGACTCTGGCATTGATACTGGCATCGATGATGGTACTAGCATCAGCATTTTGCTCTACGCTTGTGTCGGCATTGATGTCAGCATAGAGGAGTAGAGTGCTAGGGACAGAGGGGCCCTAAAATATGTACTTGCGGGAGGGGTAGAAGCAAGGTGTTGCGGTGGTGCATAGTGTAGTGCTTGTGAAAAAATCACGGCGTTAGTAAAATAAGTAAGAATTAGTGGAGTGAGCTGATCGAGATATGGTGTAAACATCAATGGCACATGTTGGGTTAGATCCGGTGATGTACTTATCGCGACACTTGTTTCAGACCTATGCTAATGGGACGCTCATTGTTGCCTCTTCTAATGAAGTTGCCTACTCCTCATATCCGGTGATAGCAGGTACGACTTGTTGGCGACTTTGAAAAAGGGCATGTACTCCAAACAGGCCGCTATGTCTGATAAAAAAAAGGGTTTATGGATGGGTAAAAATTTCATCCTACGATCCCAAATGTCGATGAACTCCTTGTTTCAATCTTGCCAATTCTTATCGTTTTTCCCTTGCAAATTTAGCTTGTATAGTGCTTCCATGTCTCGCGGTTGCGATGGAATTTGTTACCTCTACCCGAATTATCGCATCACTCGATCCAAGTATTTCTACTATCGCGTACACTATCAACAACACCTTTGTATCCCACATACTCCGATTGGCCAAAAATTTCAACGGGACACTTTCTATGATATCCAGGTCGGCGTATGACATCCATTCAAACTACAGTAAACAATAGTAAATAATTTTATGTACGGAATTTTATTTTACAATTCATTGCATAATTATTATAGGTTTCAAAAGATAAGTAACAAACATTGGCTTCTGACCGTAGATCTAACAACAGCCGGATATCTTCGAGCTACTTGGGTAGTCCCACCTAACTCGGCCATGGTTCCACTTATACAAACAGTATGTTAATTCAAACATATAATAAATAAACAACATTTATTATATGAATTATATAGTTATTAAGAAATGATTTTTACCTTGTCACCAATGGGAACATATATGGGTCGTTCACTCGGAGATGTAGAAATGGTAGTCGCCACCAAGCCCTTGACTGTAGCTGGAGCAGGTAACCGCCAATTAACATCTCATCCAGTTTCACTTGACACAACTTCCGGTATAATTTGGGCAGCATAGCTAATCCCCAATTCATTCGTCTACTTTCTTTGAAGTCGACTAGATGCAATAGCCACCTTATGTGTACCAAATTTTGAGATTTATCGGGCATTAGAATGCCCCCGATTAACTTCAAGATAATTGCTTGAGCATATTTTTCTTTGATGACATTGGGCATGTCCTTAGCAAGATCTTTGAAATTGGTTTCCAACCACTTCATATCTATCTGGCCAGCGTAAAACTTATTCGACACCTTCCACAAAAATGCTTCGCAAAGGTCCTCTTTACCGGGAATGAGAGTTGACCCCGTGACAAACTCCCACAAAATGCCTCGCAAATGCCCAGCTAGACGCACTTTCACATTCTCTCTCCAAAAACGGTCTTTTTCCCTAAATTAGAAAAAAAGGCCTAAAAGGCCAAATAAAAATAATTGACATATAAATGCCTTATTTGGCAAAAAAATTATTAAATTAAAGTTGTTTTATACTTAAATTTTAATAAAATATTGAAATTTCTTTTTAAAGTTTTTAAAACAAGACATTTCAAAGTACTTAAAAGTTTATAAAAATTTGTATATTGACTTTAACATTTTTTTAGAAGTATTGCCTATCGTTTTATACTCGGCATTAATAAAATGAAATATGAAAAAACATTGTTAAAAACATAAAAAATTAATTTATCAAAAGTTTCACAAGTTCTAAAAGTTTTGGCAATTTAAGTGCTATTTTTAAATTTTGTTATAGGTTTTAAATATTGTGTTGAACTTATTTCTAACTAGTATGTAACTTTTTATAGTTATACACATTTAATTTTTAAATAATATAAATATGAAAAATATTTACAATAATTTAATAAATACATTAAATATATTGATTAAAGAATTGTGATATTTGACTTCGATTTTTTAAAACAAACCTGCAAAATGATTTTCACCTTTACCAAAAAAGTAATGAATAGATAAAAATCGATTTTAGGAGTGTTTGCTACACATAATATAAAAAACTTACAGATAAATTAAAATAAAATAATCGCATAATACAATTAGACCTGTTTATGGGTTAGGCTACCCGTCCAGGCCCGATGGTCTGCCCAATATTTGGGAGGGATTGGGCAAAAATATTAGGCTTGGAAAATGGGCTTGGGTAAAAAAATTAGGCCCGTTTAAAATATGAGTCGAACTCGGGCTTGAACTTTCAAGAACCAAGCCCGACCAAGTCCAGTCAATTTTTAAGTTTATAATACATTATATTATGTAATTTAGAACACATTAAAAAAATAAACATATACTAAATATATATTACTACTCTAATACAAACATTAAAATAATGTTAATATGACTATATAAAAAATTCCAATAAATAAAAATATATAAAATTATTAAATATTAAAATAAAATAAATATTTTAAAATAAAAAATAATATGGGCAGACCTAAAATGGGTAATAAATATTTTAAAATAAAAAATAATATGGGTGGACCTAAAATGGGCTTAGGTTAATCTTTTGCAAATATGGGCAGGTTTGGACAAAATTTTAGGCTCATGTTTTAGACCAGGTCAGGTTTGGGCAAGTATAAAGTATGTCAATATCATGCTTAAGCCCAGCGCAACCCATGAACACCTCTAATCACAACATCATCAATTAAAATAATTTTCAATCACTATTTGGTGCCATTGTGGTTTAAATATGATTCAATATTACCTTTATGAAGAACCATTGTTTTAATGTGGCATTCTTTTTTATATGATTTAACATATTAATAACAACAATTTTCATTTTCTTACCAATATTTTTTCTTAGGTGCTATTTGATTGAATATGCCTAACTACTATTTATAAATATAAACTTTAATTTTATTTGGTATATAACTCTAAGAATCTTAATTATGTGATAATTAAGATGCTTAGAGTTTTATTCAAGTAATAATTTTATTTTATAATGAATAAAATTCGTACTATTGTTTTTTAAAAAATTAACAAAACTTTTTTTATATCAATTTGTTAACTAATAATTCTAAAATAAATTATATTTATAATTATCACGATTTATTTATTTATTTTAGGTTTAGAGTTCCTTTCAAGCAATAATTCTATTGTAAAATTACCACAACTTTTTAACTAATTATTCTCAATTAAATTATAATTATTTTTAAAGTTAGAATAATAATATGATAAAAATAAAAAGATATTCTCATCAATTCATAAATTTTCTAAACTTGTGCTTATATATATTATAGATCAGGAGGGTTCTATTAAAAGGGCAAAGGTGTGTCAAAGAGGTCCTACTATTACACATCTCCTTTTTGCAGATGATTGCATTTTATTTAGCAATGCTACAGAAAAGGGAGCACATAATCTTAAAGCTATTTTATGAGAATATGAAACTTATTTAGGCCAGTGCATAAATTTTGATAAATCACTGGCTTTTTTTAGTTTGAATGTTCTGGAGTAAAAAAGGAAGCAAACTGCGAATATATTGGAAGTGCGAACCTCGAGTAATCTAGAAAAATACCTAGTGTTACCAAAATGATAGAGAAAGATAAAAAAAGGTGTTCTAGCTCCTTTAGGATGTTGAGTAAAATTAAAAGATGGAGCAGGGATTTAAATAGCGGACCGATATCGGAATAGCGGCCGTTATATAGCGGTAGTGGCGCCGTCCGAAACCGCTATTGCCAAAAATAGCGGTATGAAGCGGAGTCACACCAATAGCGGTGGATCGCGGCCGCAATTTAACGGGTAACGGCCAATTGCGGGAATAACGGGCCGCTATTCCCGTTATTTTCCGTTACAGTGGTTAAAGCAGCATCAGATTGAAGGATGAGATGAAGGTTGGGGATTCCGTTCAGGTACAATAGAGAAAAGAATTAGCTTAGGTTCACAGCCCACCCCTTCTTTTGAGCAAGAGTGAGTAGTAGCTAAGATCTTGAGGTTTTCAGCGTGCTTGCTGTCCATGGTTGGGTCGATTCTGCGGGGGCCAGTGGAATTGTACAACCGGCGCGAAACAGCCGGGCAATGGGATATGCCGATTGTATGACCACCTGAAAAACAAATGAGAGACTTTGAACATCCGAGAAGCCTGAGAACATTTCCCCAAAGGAAAAGTGAAGCAAGGATGAAGATGATGAGCCATAAAGCGACAGTGATGAAGTTGAGCTGATATACTTGTAGGCTGAAGCAATATCCATGTTGCTGTTGAAACCAGAACAACTGTTGCACACTTGCACTCACTTTCTTTCTCCTGAAATATTTTTGAAAGAAAGTAGTTTGGGGGTGTATTTCCTCTGTGTTTTCAAGTAATGAAACGTTGAATTTGTTGATAAAAAATTTAAGTGAAGAACAAAGAGGAGTTTGTTTGATTTACACGTGCACAAGTGTAAAGAACAACGTGGAAGCCATGCAATAGTCGGTAAAATTGGAGAACTAAGTGGTCAAGTTAAGCCCTTGGTTACTGAAGAGAGTAAGGAGAGTAGTGAAGTTGTGGAAAGGGCTTGGAATGTTTTACAATAAATTGTGCGAATTTTAAAAAAATTCACGACCGCGACACCTGCGATGACCGCAATAGCATCCGTTATGTCCGCAACCGCGATAAACGTAACGCGACCGAAAACGTGACCGCGACCGTTATTTAAATCCCTGAGATGGAGTACAAGATTCTTATCAATTGGAGGAAGGGAGGTATTTATTAAAGTAGTATTATAGGCAATCCTTATTTATTCTATGGCATGTTTTTTATTGCCAAAATCATTTTGTGATGAATTAGAAAGCATTATGAGACATTTTTGTGGCAAAAAAGTCATGAAAAATGTGGTATTTATTGGTGTGCGTGGAGAAAACTTGGGGAGATTAAAGAGGATGGAAGTTTGAGATTTAGGTGCTTATCAAAATTTAATATAGCAATGCTTACAAAACAATGGTGGCGTTTGTTTTGTTATCCAAATTTATTATTAGCGAAGTCATTAAAAATTAAGTACTATCCCAATTAGATTTCATGCAACAAGCTTGGGGACCTTACCCTCTTATACTTGGAGGAACATATGGTTTGTGATAAGTCTTCTAGAAAAGGGATTATGTTGGTGAATTGGGGATGGAAAGCAGACCACTATTTGGGAGGAGGCGTAGGTTCCGAGAACTGATGAGTACAAAATACAGTATTCAAATAATGATCAACGTTTAGTTTGTGTGGCGGATTTAATAGATCAACATACAAACCAATGAAGACCTAATAAGAGGTACTTTTCATCCCAAAGATGCCGAAAGAATCTTATGCATTCCCTTCCCTATAGAGCAAGAAGCGGACAAAGTGATTTGGTGTGGTGAAGCATCAGGCTCATATTCAGTGCAGAGCTGTTACAAAAAATTATTACAAATCGACAACCCAATAAATTTACAGGCAAACTCTAACTATTACAAACCCATGTATAGAAAGCTATAGGCAGTAGATTTGCCCTCAAAGACAAAAATCTTGGTATGGAAAACTCTAACTAACTACATACCTACTTTCTATAATCTATACCAGCGAAGACTTGGAAATACAACCAACTGCCCGAGATGCATTAATAGCCGTAAGACCACAGATCATGCTTTTAAATACTGCCCTTTTGCCATTGCAGTATGGTCCAAACTGGGTATCAGGTGGACCCTGGAACAAAATCAATTATAATATAAGGAGTGATTGAAGATGCTTTTTGAAAAAGAATCAAGCCAATAGATTAAGATAATAGTGAGAATTATTTGGGGTTATGGATGGCTTGTAATAAATTGGTACATGAGGAAAAGGCACAAACAGAAGCAAGCTTTATCAAGTTTATTACAGAATATAACCGAGAAATAGGAGTAAAGAGAGAATACCTGTCAGTACAACATGTAAGGAATATTGGAGACCCTCGGGAGATACAAATGTTAAGATTAATTTCGGTGTTGCATTTGAAAAGCAGAATAATAGGTCATGTACTGGAATAGTGATTTGAGAGAAGGCGAGTATTGTTTTAAAATTGATAACATATAAAAATGACCACATACTGACAACATTTGCAGCAGAGGCCCTTGCCTGTGTCCAGGCGATCAGATTCCAAGCAGACTTAGGTTTCCTACGAGTTGAAGTAGAAGGTGATGCACTAGCTATTATTAAAAATTTACAAAACCAATTAGACAGATCTGAAATAAGAGCTTATATCACAGACGTAAAAAGATTAAAAGGAAACTTTGTTACATGTCGGTACAATCATACAGAGACAAGCAAACACAGTAGCGCACACCCTAGCAACAGAAGAACTAAGGCTCCGTTTGTTTGCTAATAAAATATTTTCCGGAAAATGATTTCTGGAAAATAATTTACTTTTCTGGTATTTGGATGATTCTGTATAAAATATTTTCTGTTATTTGACAAATTTCCTGAAAATATTTTCCGAAAAAAGTTATTTTTACATATATTAATAAATTTATATAAATTAATAAAATTATATTTTAAATTATTTTTACATATATTGCAATAAGTAAATCAAATTAAATATATAATAATACTTAATTATTAAGCTAGAATATTAACCGTCATAAATTAAAAACAACCAAATTATATTCACACTTTTTCAGATAAACGTCAAACACAAATACTTTAAGAAGAAAAAGAGAAACCCCAGTTTTCCTTGTATACATAATGGAAGTTTATTAGCTTAATATTGATGACCACAAAAACTTTATTGTTCGTCAATTTAATTTAACAGAGAAATTATTTTTTCTCAGACAGAAGACATTGAAACTAGGAGCTCAAGTCAAAGCTCAAAGCCTTGTATGAACATACAACCAGTGACAAGGAACCAATTAATATCCTAAGAAAGCTGTTCTATATTGGTACAAGTTTCAACTTCATGCCATGTTTATAACTTGTGCTGTGAGGTTGCCTTTTGCTAGATCACTACCAGCTGGTTTCCCCAACTGCTCTGCTGATTGTGTAAAATCCAATATGTCATCAACAACTTGGAATAATAGGCCAAGATTCTTTCCATATTCATACATTTGCTCTGTTACACTACGATTAGCTCCACTGAAAATGCCGGCTCCCTTGGTACTAGCTGCAATCAATGAAGCTGTTTTGTAATAACTCTTTAGCAAATAGTCTTCAATTTTGACATCACAGTCAAACAAACTCACCACTTCAAAAATCTTTAATAACCTGCAATATCATTAATGAGGATACACTTGAGACTAGTTAAAGTGAAATATCAATAGTTTGAGAACTATCTCCATAGCCGCAGCATGTTCCGAATCTCCACAGGTCGTACTTTTTAGTCAATACTTGGGTTTACATCCAAACGAGATGGTAAATGTTAGGCCTAGGTCCTACATACCTGGCTAATGAGCTTAATGACTTCAACAATTTAGCTAGCACTTTTTCGAATGAACTGAATTGCTAGCACTTTTTCTCCCGTGGATATGTAACACTGAGCAATTTTGTGATGTAAATGATCCTGTCGAAGGAAATAGGAAATAAAAATAAGAAAGCAGCAGCACTCTAGTATTCTAAAAATAAAATAGGTGCATGGAAATATAAAGACAAACCTGCTCAGCTGAAAACAAACAGATATTCAAAAGTTATAAAAATTAATACCAAAAGGACCACAAGCATGATAGAAGCAACGTACCTCCTCATCAACATCCATTGAAAAATATTTAAGGGAAATGAAACTTCACTTTAACAATTATGTAATGGAAACCTAGAAGATAGGCAACAAAACTAACCCCCTGTTATCAAACTAGAGTAGCTATCTATAAAGCAACTGCAATGTAACTGCCAAATTGCAAGGCCTATTTTTAGACCTTATTAGTCTCATTACTTGGTCTGGTTTACTATTTGTTACTAAACCCTATATGATCTACAAATTCATAACCTTCAAGTTTCTACATCTGTGTTTAAGCTCAAAGATATGGTCTATATTAGAAGCATGGTCTATATTAAGAAAATTCAAGGTTCTCTGGTTAGGGAAGGCGGGTGCAAGTGTAAAGATTATAGACAAAGTATCACCTTTTGTGCTTGTGCTACAGTCCTGGGAAACCCATCAAGAATGAAACCTTTTTTACGTGAAGGTTTATTCATCGCTTCATCGATAATGCCAACAACCAGGTCATCAGAAATAAGTTCTCCCTGAGAAAAAATAGCTAAGCACCTCATTAGTCATTAGCAAACTAGTAGTAAGAAGTATTTTAAAAAATCCGAACAGGCAGGGGAACTAATTTGACCTTATCCATAGCTTTCTTGGCCTTGATACCAAGTGGGGTTTTAGCAGAAACAGCAGCTCTAAGCATATCACCAGTGGCCAAGGAACACAAGCAGTGCTCATATTTAATTATTGGTGATTGAGTGCCTTTTCCAGATCCAGGTGGACCTGTCAATCATAAGATTGCCCTGTAATTAGAACCATGCCATCCTTTTACCAAATTTGAGACAGTAAATTGATAGATATGTAAAGAATGCTATTTGAATGCAGCATGCTTCTGTGATGCTGCTATGACACAATACGGGCTGTTAACAATTTGAGACTTTTGAGAAAAATGAACGTAAAAGCCAAACTTTAGTGTCTTTCTAGTCACTTTCAAGCAACCCAAATTCCACGCTATGCCAGCAAGATTTGTACTTCAGATCAAGCGATTGTCTGAACATTGCTGCGTGGAACTTTACAACTAAAGAAAGACCAATATCTTAGCAGGTCATCAACAATGGGCTACGTTACCCCGACAAGGGGCACTCATCTTTAGCCTTGCGGAATCTAGTACCATTTTTGCATGGCAAAAGGTGATGCACAAGGAATATACAAGTTCGATGTTGGCATTAGAATCGTTTCATTTTTGTTGACATTTTTTTTATATAAATCTAAACATAAACAATGAGTATTGATTTACATATTATAAAATCAAAATTTCCCAGCACTCATACTTTTTCAAAAAATAATCATTAGAAATTCATCCAGTGCCCCCAATTTGACTCTGCCTTTAGAGACATAGTTGTTCATTTAAATTGTATGAAAAGTTTAATAAAATAGAGTTAAAAAATTTAAGCTAAATTTGGAGCATTGAAAATTTGAGTACATTCTTTTGCAATTCTATTTAAACGAACAAAAAATATGACATGAACAAACTTCAACAAACTCTAGGATCTGAAAATTCCATTTTCATGTTATTACTAGAAAAAAAAAAATTCAAAGAAAAAGAATCAAATCCAAATTGCAAAAATAAAAATAAAGCGAGAGTCAAAAAAATAAAGGGAAAAAAAGAGAACCAATGAGGATGAGGCGCTTATCGGGTTTGGGGGCGCACTTCATACGGCGGAGAAGCTCATTCATTAGAGATTCGGAGGGTATTTCTTCCAAGTTCACCGAACTACTCGTCATTTCTTTGCTTTCTAATGGTTTTTGGATCTAAGTTTTAAACAGTCTTTCAAGTTAAAGGGAAAGAGAAGATCGGCTTCTAATTTTCCTGAAAATGTCTTACCGAATTAGAAACGGTAAGACATTTTCCAAAATTAAGAGCTTCTTTTCCTGTGTTTTATAATTGGTTTTACTTGGTGATACTCATCTATTTTTGGGCCTTTCCAGTAGGGTTGTTAGGACTGTCACGAAAAACCAGTACGGTGAGGTAGTGGGTAGCGGAGCGGTCATGCCTTGAGACTACAACAGATGGATGTGATTTTGATAGGCTCGGTTTGACATATCTGGCAATGAAGGATAAAGATGTCACTGTATCAAAACAAGAAACAAATGTTTAGAGAGAAGGTATTTCAGATTCATAGGAACTAGTTAAATAGTTTCTGAAACAAGCGAGTTAAAACGCTAAAATGGGGAGGTATCTTCCATCAGGAACATGTAGAACGAGACGGCCAGGTTTTTATCAAAAAAAAAAAAGAATCTTAAAAAAATTAAAACAGAAAAATAAAAAATACCTTTTTTGTAATATAAAAAAGTACCTTCTATGTTTAAAATATATCACTCATATCGATTTTTTTAATATAAAAAATTATTTAAAATTCAAAATAATGATAAAAAAGTTACAAAAAATACCAAAAATTCTATTATATTTGACCATGAATACAATCACATTAATGATTAAATTAACAATATGTTAATATCATTTGAATCAATTTAATTTAATATTTTAATACTAGAGATGTCATACTATTAATCATTCTGTATTTTTCCATTCAAACAAGATATTAATGCTAATTTCCATGATCTAGAGGAACACGATATTACGAAATGAATGCGAACTTGCGATTAAATTATAATTATAATTCTTCTTCTTCTTCTTCTTCTTTTTCTTATTATTATTGTTATTATTACTACTCCAAAACTTATTTTTGTCTAAGAAAATGCAGGGACGATAATAAAAGGTTGGAGATTCTATTTTAGAATTGAAAAACATCGAATTATAATATTTGTATTCCTTTTTTTTCATGTATTACATATTACTTTATGAATTATTTAATTTTAAATCATTGTGAATTATTTAATTTTATCAATTATTAGTTTTTAATTTTAAAATATATATTAAAAATAAAATGAAATATAAAATATTTAAATATTTTTTATATTATATATCATATATGCGGACAAAAATGAAAACTAGTATATATATATATAATAAAGCAAGGTTTGGAAACAAATTTAGTAACAAAGACAGTTCATTTGGCACCTATTATTTCATGACAATTCATCATATGGTGAACCGTTTGAATATCAAAAGTCAAATTTCGTAATTAATGAGGAAAAATTGACTTTATTCCAAATGAATAATATTAAGCTTTCCAAATCCTCATTTAAATGAATTTTTCAACGGGAATTAATGGGGAAAATGTTGGCTTTCCAAATTTTGTTTGATGAAAAATAGTATTTTCTATATAGAACTAAATAAGCAAAACAGATTGATGATTTTCTAAGTTAACAAAGAGTACTAATTTCCGAGAATAAAATATATTTTCATTCATTTCCAATTAATTTACCTTTACAATATAAATATCCTATAATTTTTCTCTGCAAATTTAACTCTTATGTTTTCAACATTCACGTTCTCAAAAGGTAGATATTATGATACAATTTAGCAAATTTTCTTCTTTTTGAAAATTTTTAGGTACAACTTTAACTTTGTTTCTTTGAAAAAAAAAATCATAGGTGAGCATTTTTGTTTTTTTTTTCTAGGCTGTTGATTAACTTCTTGGTTAGAATTTGCGAATGGATCAAAATTGGTTTCCAAAAATGCCAAGAGCTTTCAGGAAAAGGAAGTTTATATCTCTTTAAACTATTATATCAACTTATGGAAAATTAATAAAGGTTTCAAAGCATTTATCAATATCATCTTTTTTTAAGTTCTATCACCCCACCTATATTATGGTGTGTAAAAGAATTATTAGCAACCTCGATGATACAATGAAACCCAATAACTGTCTACATTTTATACTAACGGAAATAACTCACTGAATGCTAAGTGAAGTATAGTAAGGATATCAATTTCCATAAAGAATTTTTTATAGAACAATCTAGAAATATAAAAGATGACGGGAAAATAGAAAGAAACATTGTTTCTATGTTTTTGAGTGTGTCATATAAATGAAATTCCTCTTACTATATGGGAGGTCTCATTAGGGGTGAGCAAAATCTAATTTGATTCAAAAAAATCTATAAAAAATTCAAATTTTGAATCAAATAGTTCAAGTTATTTGAGTTAATCAAGTTATTCAAATCAACTCGAATAAAAAATTAAGTTTTTCAGTTTAACTCGAATATGAGTTACACAATTCGAGTTATCTGAAAATTCGAATAACAAAAATAAAAAATACGTCATTTTGATAAATGTTTACCTTTCTAAAGTTAAAAATCAAAATCATTAAGTTAAAAGGCAAAATTACGTTATTTTGATAAATGTTTACTCATTAAGTTAAAAGGTAAAACTATTATATTGTTTATGTAGTTAAATAATCTTGTACTTCATCTACTAGTTAAATAATCGATCTATGTAAATGCAACTTGAGTATAAATAATAGGATTCATTAACTCGACTCGACTCGACTCGACTCAATTCGATTTGATTCGATTCGAAAAAAATTCAAATTGAGTCCGGTTGCTAAAATAGGATTTGTCAACTCGACTAACTTGAAATTTTTTTACTCGACTCGACTCAACTCGATCGAATACTCACCCCTAGGTCCCATATCTCTTCATAGAAATATAATTACCTAAATGGATAGTCATATCTTTAGCAATAAACATAATTATTTAATAGTTATTTACTTATTAGTTAATAATTAAGTGACATAACTTTTGAATTTAAGAGACAACTCGTCACTATAAATGATAACAACTTTTGATTAATAATTAAGTGACATAACTTTCGGTTACTTATAACTTTTCATTTGTTACATATTTAATTTTAAACTTATTATAGTAGTTATCAAATTAGACAAACATGTTCCAAACTTTTTATCCATTACACAACTTGCTTTTAGGAGAATGATATCTTTTCAAAATAGGAAAAAATAAAATAATGGGTATTTATATTAGGGGTGCTCATGGGTCGGTTGGGTTAGGCCTAACATGATAAAACATACTCTATGCTTACCCGAGTCCGGTTCAACCTGAAATCTAGGCTTAAAATTTTGCTCAAGCCTGTCCATATTTATAAAAGAGTAACTCAAGCCTATCTTAGGCCCACTTATATTATTTTTTAAAATTTAAAAAATATATATTTTTATTTTTTATTTATTGAAATTTTTATATAGTCATTTTAACATTATTTTAATGTTTACATCAGTGTAGTATAATATATTTGGTATATGCTTATTTTTTTAATGTGTACTAAATTACATAATATATAAAAATAACATAATATATAGTATTATAAACTTAAACGGGCCGAGCTCGGGCCTTAAATGTTCAAGCCTGAGCCTAGCCCATATTTTAAACGAGCCTAATTTTTTTACCCAAGCCCATTTTTCAGGCCTAATGTTTTTTCCCAAACTCTCCCAAATTTTTGGCGAGCCTTCGGGCCTAGGCGGGTAGCCTAGCCCATGAATGGGTCTAATTGATACTATGATACAAAAAGGAGGAGACATGAAGGAAAGAGTAGTGGTCGTCGTGGAGGTTGATTCGCCTAGACGAGGTAGAGAGCAAGAGGTTATCAAGAGTGGAAGTAAGGAGAATGCTAAAGCTGAGAGTATGTTAGCAGCGTATAAGCTTGTTAACCTTGGAGAGTCTATTCTCTCTTCATTGTTCTTATGGGAATTTATAGGCGAGAGTTCTGTGTAGGATGATGTTAACATATTGAATTTTCCATTAAACCATCATTATGGAATGCATGGGGTGGATATGTTCGATGAGACAAAGATGTCTGTAATGGGATAGATCCTGTCATTTATTCTGACTTGAGTATTACCACCCAAGATGCCCTTTCAATCTCACTCAGAAGGCACAACTTGATCAAATCGATACACGATAGAATACTCTTTCAATCTCATCTACCTAAATATTTTACTAGAAGCATCAATTTTAATATTCTAATAATTTGAGGAAATCAAATAACAACTCTCAATCGAAGAAGAATCAAACTCAATCAATTAATTCATAAAATCTATTCATGAAATAGATTTAGAGGAACTTAATATCAAATTAAATTGAATTTGAAATATCTTTCCTACTAAAAATTGGTTTTGGTTTAGTGATAAACATAAATTAAAACAGGTTGCAATAAACCTGAAAACATTCAAACTATTAAATGTAATATAATAAGAGATTCTAACTTCCATGATTACAGTCCTTCTCTGCCTATATATTTCTACCCAGCATATATAATCAAGACATAAGTCAAAAACTGAAATCAGATAAATAATACAATTTTTGTTCTTAACATATTTAATTTTTCCTTTATACATTATATCGGTTTATTTTTATTATTATATTTACAGTTATTTCATCTATTACACAAGTTGTTTCTGTATAAAAGAATTGCACTACGAAAAATCATTTTTAAAATTTTAAATTATCTATTTTACCAATATGTGTATTTAATTTTTTTTAAAAACATCTAAATTTATATCAGTTTTATTGGAAGATGGCAATACACTTGAGCATAGTATAATGTTTAAAAATCTTTTTAATATTTTAATATATTAGTAAAATGTTTAGCTTATTTTCAAAAAGAATAAAATATTTTCTAAATGTACCAAAGCATTTTTTTATACTCCTAAATCTATTTTATATAGAATGCAATTTTTAAACTGAGATAACTTTATTTTCCTAACATCAAATTTAAAAAAATATGTGATATTTTAATTTCTTTTTATACGCATATTTTATTAATTTTTATACTTAATTTTGCATTCGTAAAATATATATACATTTTACGAATGCAAAATTAAGTATAAAAATTAATAAAATATGAATGTAAAAAGAAATTAAGATAACTCAAGCCTCAATTGTACCACTACCCATATAAAATTCTCCTTTTAGGTTAGCTCTCATCCATTCGTTCAACTTCAGTTCGAAAGCATTGTGAACACAATTCGATGAAATTATCTTCATTCAAGCTTCAATTGCAAACCGGCAATCACGTAAGACATGTAAAACAGTTTCTTGAACCTTCCTACAGATTAAGCACCCTGTTTTATCCGTCATCTTTCTCCTAGCCCTTTTTCATTTTGTAATTATTCATCTATGTCTCACAAGCCATAGGAAAAGTTTAATTCTAGAAGGTAATGCATTTTTCCAAACCTTCTTCCATCTGTTGTCATCTTGTAGAAAATTAGCTTGAACAATATTGTTATATGTAGATTTGATTGAGAACTTACCGTCTTATTCGATTGCCATAGGCACTATCATCACCAAGTGCGTCGTTATGTGGATGGCAAGTAGCAATACGTTCCAAAGTTTCCCTTGTAAAGTAATTATTCAACTCCGACCACTTCCAATAACCATTAGTATCCACAAAATCAGCCACTTTAATTTTTGCCGAGATATCCATAACAAGAAGGAGGTGTTCATGTAGTAACCCCAGTTTTGGAACCCAAGCATTTTGTATGAAACTAAATGATCTGTCGTTCCCTAAACTCCAAATTAAGCCCTCTCAAAACTGATTCCAAACTTTTGCTAAGGAACGCCATACATATAAACAACTAGGTCTATCAATCACGCAAGGGAAATTCTCGACCAACTTATATTTGTTACGTAAAATTCTTATCCATAAAGACTTCACCTTTGGCACTTTTTGAAATGCTAGCTTAATTAAGAATGATATATTTTGAGGAACCAGTCTCTACAAGCCAAGGCCGCCCTTCATCATAGGTTGACAACAAGTATCCTATTTAACTAAGGCTGTCTTCTTCCCAGTACTCGTTGAACCCCAAACAAATCGTCGTACAATTTGTTCAATCTTCTCATGGTTCTACTATGAAATAGAGGAACACCCAAGTAAGTACTCAAATCCTCCATCTGCTAGAATCCTAAAATATTCCCAATCATACTTCTAACAACAATATCCGTATTAGTCGAAAAGCACACTTTGGATTTACTAGCCTTAACTTTGTGGCTAGAATATAAACAAAATTGGTCTAGAATTAATTGCATAACTTCTGTATTCTCCAAATTTGCTTCCCCAAATAACACAAAGTCATTGGTAAAAAAGAGATAGGACATCAATAGTCCTCCTTTTCCCAAAGCTATAGGCTTCTATTTTCCATTCGATACCGCCAAATTTATTAATTGGCTAACTTTCTCCATAGTCAGAACAAACAGATATGACAAGATGGGGTCCCCTTGCCTTATATCTCTCATTGTTTTAAACTCATCCGTGAACCCTCAATTGCACAACAGTAGCATTGTTGATGTCGAAAGACACTACATTATAATGCGAACAACATTATTAGGTAACTTCGCATCATTAGAAGTATTCTTAATAAAATCCTACCATAATCGGTCATATGCTTTTTCCATGTCTATTTTTATCGCCATCCATCTTTTCTTTCCTTTCTGACTCCTTATCGAATAGATAACCTCTCGTGCAATTACAACATAATATGTCGCCAACCCACAAAACTAGTTTGGTTCTCCACAACTAGAATAGACATTACTTGTAACACCCCATACTCGTATCCTAAACCGTGACGGAATACAAGGCGTTACCCAACTTTAAACTCAAGCTTTCATTCATTTTCGATTTATCGAAAATCTGTTCAATTTTAAAACTTATCAACATATCCTGAATATGGGCTTACGAGGCCAAAAACACACATCGTAAATCATTTGGGACCATTTCGGGCCCCTTTTTCCAACTATAGAAATTGTCACTTAACACAGGGACACACGCCCGTGTAGATGGGTGACACTCCCATGTGACCATTTTGACATGGTCGTGCTAATGGCCCGTGTGGTTCACACGGCCTAAGCACTCTGGGACACACTCGTGTCCCACACCCGTATAGAATTAATTTCTAATTCACACCAACAGGGGTTTTCACACGGCCAGACAAACGCCAGTGTCAATGGCCCGTGTCCCTCACACGGCCACGACACGCTAGTGTCCTAGCCCGTGTGCGAAAAAATGGATATTCTGTTTCTGACGTCAGCACGCTCATAATGTCAAATGGCCAAGGCACACGCCCGTGTGCTGGGTCGTGTCCTCCACACGGCTGAGACACACGACCGTGTCTCTACCCATGTGTTTATTACCATGCATACTGACTTGAAATTTTTACGTTCAGGGGACACACGACTGGACCACACACCCATGGGGCAGACCGTGTGTCACACACGGCCTAGACACACGCCCATGTGCCTATCCGTGTGGACAGTATAAGGCTATTTACCAAGCCTCATTGCCACCCTTACATATATAGTTCCATACGAATACCAACCAATATCAAAACAAGTATAACTCATATAACTAAATCAGCCACAATAGACATTCATTCAACCATGAGAATGTATCTTTTAGAAATTCAAAATGAATGTTAGCAATCATTCAAGGCTTAATACAAATTGAAGGGGATTCCAACCCAAGCTAACACATATGGCCAAGCCTCAATAACACAAAATAATAATATCTAAGTCCTATACATGCCATGTTCAAAAATATAAATCCAACTATATCGAATGCTTCGATTGATAGTGTGATCGATATCTCTGACTTCTAGAATCCTTGAGCTAGTTAGGCGGCACAAGAAGGAAATGGAAGGGAAAGGGAGTAAGCATAAAGCTTAGTAAGTTGTATATAAATAAGTATACCACAACAATTTATCCATAATCAACATGCTCATAACACCAAAGTAGGCATAAGTGTAGCTTACTCAATATCATCCATACAAGTCACCTATTATATATATACTGAGCTCATATCTTATACGTACCAATTAGGTACCTGTACCATTCACAACACGGTTATACCTTCCTCATTAGCTTAAGAACATAGCATTCACCGTTGAACCATATGGTACACTACTAGATATTCATTAAGCCTCAAACGTGGGTAAGGTGCCGATGTCATATCCCAGACATGGTCTTACTCTGACTCATATCTCAAGTCGATGCCATGTCCCAGATATGGTCTTACATTGGCTCATATCTCAAGTCGATTCCATGTCCCAGACATGCTCTCACACTGACTATCATCTCGTAGCCGATGCATGTCCCAGACATGTCTTACACTGGCTTACGTCTTGAGGTCGATGCATGTCCCAGACATGTTTTACACTAGCTCTCGTCTCAATGTCGATGCCATGTCCCAGACATGGTCTACATTGGCTCTCATAATGTGGCCGATGCATGTCCCAGACATGTCTTACACTAGCTCACAAACAAATGACCCAAACGTCATGGCATGAATATCCGATTTACTTCTTTAGGTTACAACGGAATTTCTACTATCTCAATTATCATTATACATTCTCAATTTCACAACAAAACAATTCATGCTATATTAAATCAATACAATTCAATACATACATTAACAATGTAGTTGTCTTATTTACATACAACTTACCTCGGATTATAAAACGTATACGACTAGTCGGTTCAGTCGATCTGCTTGGCTTTCCCCCGGTCCAGGTTCGGATTTGAAAATTTTTAATCTATATTAGCAAATATACCCATTTAGTCACTAAGTTCTATTAGGCAAATCAAAATTCACATCTTCAGTAAAATGACCATTTTGCCCCTAGACTTTGGCAAAAATGACTATTTTTCCCCATGCTCAAAAATTAATTTTTATCGAATTTCTTTAAATCTTAAGCTTAGCTAAACTATTTTTACTCTTATAGCAACTCCAAATTCATCATATTTCACACATTTATCAACTATTTTACAGCTTGTGCAAAATAGTCCCTTTAGGTGTTTTCATGGTAACACCTTTCACAAAAGTTGTCTATTACACAACTAAGACTCATATTCTTCCATAAAATTTCAGAAAACACCCTAAATGCTCTCATGGCAAAACCCTATACCTTCAACCATTTTGCAAGATATACCCCTCATTTGAAAGCTAATGCCTTAAGGGTCTCAAAAATACAAAAATCATCAACAAAAGACATGGAAATCACTTACTTGTGAGTGATTCAAGTTACTGAAAATTTTGAAGTTCAAAAATCTCCTATGATGGTAAAAATCGGTAAAGAAGAAGAAAAATAAAAGGGATGTGGCCTTTGTTTTATTTAATTTAAAACTAGTCAAAATTGGTGACCAAACACCACCTAATTTTGACTTTCTTATCAAATTGTCTCCTATAGCCGGCCACCCTAGTCTCTAAGGGTCTAATTGCTCTTTAAAGACCCCTAAATTTTATCCTCTAGCTATTTGACATCTTTAGCTATCATATTAGGACTTTTACATTTTATGCGATTTAGTCCTTTTTCACAATTGGGCTCACAAACGTTAAAATTAGCTCACCAAAATTTTCATGCACTATTATAACCATGCTATGACTCTATTTTGATAATAAAATAATTTCTCTAACTTTGGATTTGTGGTCTCAAGACCACTATTTCGACTAGTCCTGAAATCGAGCTGCTACATTTCTCCTCCTTAGGGATTTTCGTCCTCAAAAATCTTACCGGTGAACAAGTTCGGGTACTGATCTCTCATAGTCTCTTCGGGTTCCCATGTGTCTTTCTTAACTCCATGTTTATGCCACAAAACTTTCATAAGTGCTATACTCTTATTTCTCAATTGTTTGACTTCCTGAGTTAAAATCTTCACAGACTTTTCACCATAAATCATGTCCAGATGAATCTCAACCTTTGAAAACGAAATCACATGCGAACGGTCTGATCTATATCGACGTAGCATGGACACATGGAGCACACTGTGAATCTTTTCCAATTTCAGTGGCAAATCTAATCGGTAGGCAACCGGTCCTACTCTCTCAATAACCTGATAAGGCCCTATAAAACGAGGACTCAGCTTGCCTTTTCTACCAAATCAGAGGACTTTCCTCCACAGGGACACTTTAAAAAATACCTTATCACCGACTTGAAATTCAATTTCCTTTTGTTTCAAATTTACATAAGATTTCTGTCTATCCGACGCGGCCTTCAAGCAGTCACGAATTACTTTAACTTTCTCTTCAGTCTCTCTGACTAAATCGACCCTGTGAGCCTGACTCTCTCGGAGCTCAGTCAAATATAAGGGCGTTCGGCACTTTCGCCCATATAAAGCCTCATAAGGTGCCATTTTCAGACTTGTCTGATAATTGCTATTATAGGCGAATTCAACCAACGGTAGATACTTTTCCCAATTTCCTTGGAACTCAAGGACGCAACACCGTAACATGTCCTCTAATATCTGTATTACTCTCTCTGACTGACCGTCGGTTTGCGGATGGAATGCTGTGCTAAGACTCAACTTTGTTCCCAATGCCTCTTGTAACTTTTTCCAAAACCTCGAGGTAAATCTTGGGTCTCTGTCTAAAATAATCGATATGGGCAACCCGTGTAGTCTCACAATCTTGAAAACGTACAAGTCAACTAATCTCTCAAGGGAGTAGTCGGTATACACAAGTATGAAGTGTGCCGACTTTGTTAGCCTATCCACAATAACCCAAATAGCATCCTTTTTCTTTTGGGTTACTGGCAAACCCGTCACAAAATCCGTAGTGATCCGATCCCACTTCCACTCGGGGACAATGATAGGCTGAAGTAGACCTGAAGGTACTTGGTGTTCAGCCTTCACTTCCTGACACACTAAGTACTTAGTCACATACTCTGAAATGTCTCCTTTCATACCCGAGCACCAATACATTTTCTTAAGGTCGTTGTACATTTTTACACTGCCCGGGTGGACGGATAAACAGCCACTATGTGCCTCTCTCAAAATCTTTTGAATAAGTTCATTGTCTTTGGGTACACAAACTCTGTCTTTGAACATTATACATCCATCGGTACTAATACGAAAATCTGATTCAACTCCTGACTCACACTGAGTTTTCTTGGCTTGCAACTTCTCATCACCTTTCTAAGCTTCTCGCATTTTTTGAGGAAACGTCGATCTAGCTCCCAACTCTGTTAGAACCAAACCATCATCAGACAAAGGCATAATGACATTCATTGCTCTCAGCGCAAATAATGGTTTTCTACTCAATGCATCGGCAACCACGTTCGCTTTTCCTAGGTGGTAGTCGATAATCAACTCGTAATACTTTATTATCTCTAACCATCATCGTTGCGTTAGGTTTAACTCTTTTTGAGTCATCAAGTACTTAAGGCTCTTGTGATCAGTGAACACTCGACACTTGTCACCATATAGATGGTGTCTCCAAATTTTCAACGCGAATACTATGGCAGCCAACTCTAAATCATGCGTCGAGTAGTTTTTCTCATGTGGCTTTAACTGTCTTGAAGCGTAAGCTATGACCTTACCTTCTTGCATAAGCACGCACCCCAAACCATTCAAGGAGACGTCGCTATATACCACAAACTCCTTGCCCGACTCCAGTTGCACTAACAGTGGGGCTTTAGTCAACAAAGCTTTTAATTTCTCGAAACTCTGTTGGCACTTTCCTGTCCATTCAAAATTGGCATCCTTTTGCAGCAGCCTTGTCATCGACGTAGCTATTATAGAGAATCTGTTTACAAATCGTCTATAATATCCGGCTAAACCCAAAAAGCTTCGAGCCTCAGTTACATTCCTTGACAATTTCCATTCAACAATAGCCGAGGTCTTGCTTGGGTCAACTCTAATCCCGTCACCCGACACAATGTGCCCTAAAAATTTGACCTCTTTAATCCAAAATTCACTCTTACTGAACTTGGTGTTAAGCTGTTTATCTCTCAAAGTCTGTAACACAATTCTCAAATGTTCCGCGTGTTTATTCTCATCTCCCTAGTAAATCAGTATGTCATCAATAAAAACCACTACGAACTTGTCCGAATATGGTCAAAAAATGCGGTACATCAAATCCATAAACACCGCTGGGCATTAGTCAAACCAAAGGGCATGACAAGAAATTTATAATGCCTTCATCTTGTTCGAAAAGCAGTCTTTGATACATCTTGCTCTTTGACTCTCAACTGGTAATAACCAGACCTCAAGTATATCTTGGAGAACACCATAGCTCCCTTCAACTGATCCAATAAATCATCTATCCTTGGCAAATTATACTTGTTCTTCACAGTTACCTTATTGAGTTGTCTATAGTTGATACATAACCTCACCGACCCGTCTTTCTTTTTCAAAAACAGCACTGGTGCGCCCCACGGTGAATAACTGGGTCTCGCAAAACCTTTATCTATTAACTCTTGCAGCTGTACTTTCAACTCTTTCAACTCTGTCAGGGCTATTCCATACGGAGCAATAGAAATGGGTGTCGTACTAGGGACTAGCTCAATTCCGAATTCTATTTCCCTCACCGGAGGCAATCCTGGTAATTCTTCCGGAAACACGTCTGTAAACTCACAAACCACTTGTACCGATTCAATCTTTAATTCAGATACTTGAGTATTCAACACATAAGCTAGATAAGCCTCGTATCCTTCCTCAAATATTTCTCGGTAGTCAAAGACGATAATACTACAAGCATATTATCTGACTCATCTAGTCCAACTCGAAGAACATTACCATCTTCACATTTTGAGCTCAATAACTTTTCTCCCACAATCCACTACAACACTATGAAAAGTCAACCAGTCCATCCCAAAGATTACATCAAACTCATTAAATGACAATAACATCAAGTTAGTCGGAAAACAATTACCTCTAATTGTCAAAGGGCAATTCCTACATACTTGGTCCACTAGTACATGTTTGCCTAAAGGATTGGACACTTTTATTACAAAATCAGTAGACTCTACTAGCATACTCATACGAGGTATCAATTCCATACAAATATAAGAGTGGGTAGATCCCGGGTCAATTAAAGCAACAACAGATATTTCATGGATAGAAAAGGTACCTGTGATCATGTCGGGAAACTCTGCCTCTTCTCGAGCTCGTATAGCATAAGTCCTTGCAGGCGCTCTGCCCTCAGACCTCACCACAGCATCTCTTGGCATGCTTCTACTGCTAGCCCCACTTCCGGGGTTCTTTTGTGGCCTACCCCTCAAAGGGGGACTACTCGCTTTCACATCTTATTTCCTCTCTCTCATCCAATTCAGGACAATCACAGATGAAGTGTTCCAATGATCCGCACTTGAAACAACCCCTTTCATTCCCTCAGAACTCGCCAAAATGACGCCTACCACATTGCGAGCATTCTGGCCTATTTGGCCTAGTGCTACCAACACTTGCGACAGAATTGGTCTGGGCTTTAGAAGTTGTGTTCTGCTAGTTCTTGTTTTTATTCGAATACCCCACAGAAGCATTCGATCGGGTAGTGAACTCTCTTGATCTTTTAGATGAGGAATAATATGATTTCCCCATTTGTCTCTTCTTTGAATCTCGAGACTCCAAAGCCGCTTTCCATCTTTCCTTAATCAACTCTTCTGCTCTACAGGCTCTTTCGACAAGTGCTACAAATTTGTGTAGCTCTATGATGCCAACAAACACTCGGATGTATTCATTAAGCCCATCCTCAAATCTTTTACACATAGTGGCCTCTGTAGACACGCGCTCCCGCGCATACTTACTGAGCCTCACAAATTCACACTCATATTCTGTCACTGACATTCGACTTTGCTTTAGCTCTAGGAATTCCTTTCTCTTTTGGTCTATAAATCGCTGACTAATATACTTCTTTCGGAACTCTTCCTAGAAGAATTCAAAAGTTACCCTCTCTCTCAATACCACGGACACAAGAGTGTTCCACCATTGATAGGCCGAATCTTTCAAGAGCGACACTATACACTTCATGCATTCCTCAGGCGTGCATGATAATTCATCAAGTACCCTAATGGCATTTTCTAGCCAAAACGTTGCTTTTTCTGGGTCATCATCTATACTAGCCCAAAATTCCTCAGCCCCTTATTTTTGAATCTTATCCATAGGAGGTTTCTCCCCCCTAATCATGTCCGCACATATTGAGGAATCGGAGGAGGAAAGGTGGAGTGTTCGGGTTCGCACGAACAAACTCAATATACCAAGCGTCCATCATCCAGAGGTAGGCTTCTCTAGCCCCTCCGCCTTTGGCCATAATCACAGGCTCACTCTTAACTAGCGCGGTCCCTTCGGTGGGACCCTGCGCGTTACTCTCTACGTCACCCGCCGTACCTCTATCAAGTTCCATTTACTATATAAAAACATAATTTATAATTGTCAGGAATTCTCACACTATCAATATACAACTATGGCATGTATAGCTAGACTCGTACTCTCGCTAGGTTAGTCCTAGAACTGACTAAACAATAGCTCTGATACCACTAAATGTAACACCCCATACCCGTATCATAAATCGTGACACAATACGAGGCGTTACCCAACTTTAAGCTCAAGCTTTCATTCATTTTCGAGTTACCGAAACTCTATTCAATTTTAAAACTTATCAACATATCCTGAATATGGGCTTACGAGGCCCAAAACACACATCATAAATCATTCGCGACCATTTCGGGCCCCTTTTTCTAACTATAGAAAATTGTCACTTAACGTGTGGATGGGTAACACGCCCGTGTGACCATTTTGACATTGTCATGCTAATGGCCCATGTGGCTCACACGGCCTAAGCACTCTGGGACAGGGCAGTGCCCCACACCCGTGTAGGATTAATTACTAATTCACACCTACGGGGGTTTTCACACGGCCATACACATGCCCATGTCAATAACCCGTGTCCCTCACACGGCCACGACACGCCCGTGTCCTAGCCCGTGTGCAAAAACATGGACTTTCTATTTTTGACGTCAACATGCTCATAATGTCACACAGCCAAGGCACACGCTCATGGGCTGGGCCGTGTCCTCCACACGGCTGAGATACACGACTGTGTCTCTGCCCATGTGTTTATTACTATGCATACTGACTTGAAATTTTTACTTGCAGGGGACACACGGCCAGACCACACGCCTATGGGGTAGAACGTGTGACACACACAGCCTAGACACATGCCTGTCTACCTACCCGTGTGGATAGTATAAAGCTATTTACCAAGCCTCATTGCCACCCTTACATATATAGTTCCATACAAATACCAACCAATATCGAAACAAGTATAACTCATATAACTAAATCAGCCACAATAGACATTCATTCAACCATGAGAATGTATCTTTTATAAATTCAAAATGACTGCTAGCCATCATTCAAGGTTTAATACAAATTGAAGGGTTTCCAACCCAAGCCAACACATATGGCCAAGCCTCAACAACACAAAATAATAATATCTAAGTCCTATACATGCCATGTTCAAAAATATAAATCCAACTATATCGAATGCTTCGATTGATAGTGTGATCGATATCTCTGACTTCTAGAATCCTTGAGCTAGTTAGGCGGCACAAGAAGGAAATGGAAGGGAAAGGGAGTAAGCATAAAGCTTAGTAAGTTGTATATAAATAAGTATACCACAACAATTTATCCATAATCAACATGCTCATAACACCAAAGTAGGCATAAGTGTAACTTACTCAATACCATCCATACAAGTCACCTATTAAATATATACTGGGCTCATATCTCATACGTACCAATTAGGTACCTGTATCATTCACAACACGGTTATACTTTCCTTATTAGCTTAAGAACATAACGTTCACCGTTGAACCATATGGAACACTACTAGATATTCATTAAGCCTCAAACGTGGGTAAGGTGCCGATGCCATATCCCAGACATGGTCTTACTCTGACTCATATCTCAAGTCGATGCCATGTCCCAGATATGGTCTTACACTGGCTCATATTGTAATACCCCAAACCCGGCCTAGACGTTATGACCGGATCCGGTGCGCCACATTGATGCATTCAAAACGTTCCGTTTTACTTAGTTTGGAAAAACTTAGTTGAGGTTGTAAAAGATACTTTTTAAAGCAGGTTAAGGTGAATAAAAGCTGTGCACCAGGTAGGAAACCAGGAAGAAGAGGAGGTGAGTTCGTCGGACTGCTTAAGTACCAAGCTCCCTTCGGATCCAATCCTAGACATGCACACCACCATTGCCACACTTTAACGACTCGTATAATTTTGAGAAAACTGTCTGGTTATGTCTATCTTAAGGAAATGATTAAGTTTGAAAACGTTTGCTTAGCGGAAGTCTTACTTGTAATCGTGTTATTTTGAAATCCCTTGATGTTTTTGAAAACGCGTCCTAAAGCTAATCCATTTTCCTTAGTTATCATAGTTTTTTTTCATCATAATAAAATAAAATAATAAAAGTAAAACAAAACCATAAAAAAATAATTAAAAGGCCTTATTACACTTAAAACCAAAAACCATAAATGAAATTAAAAGGACGTCTAGTTCACCAGAAAGAAATCAGGTTTGTAGAAACATGTGGCCAGTCCGAATCCCTCGCAGCTCCAAGCCCACTATGGTTGTGGATTACCTGCGAGGATGAAAATAAGGGGTGAGTTTTGGGTAACTCAGTGTGTAATCCAACCCAACACTACAGGAAAACAGGTATTTAGCGGCGTTTTTAGCGGCGTTTTCTCAAAAAATGCCAAAAAAATTGTAAAATATAGAGCAATAGCGGCGTTTTACCAAAAACGCCGCTAAAAGCAGAGCAATAGTGGCGCTTTTGGTAAAACGCCGCTAAAAATAAGAGCATTAGCGGCGCTTTTGGTAAAACGCCGTTAAAAATCGGAGCATTAGCGGCGCTTTTGGTAAAGCGTCGCTAAAAATCAGAGTATTTGGGGCGCTTTTGGTAAAACACCGCTAAAAATAAGAGCATTAGCGGCGCTTTTGGTAAAACACCGCTAAAAATAAGAGCATTAGCGGCGCTTTTGGTAAAACGCCGCTAAAAAGTTTAGGGTTTAGGATTTAGGTTATATGATTAAGGGTTTAAAGTTTATGAGTTACTATTTTAAGGTTTATGTATTATGGTTTAAGGGTCGGGGTTTATGATTTAAGGGTTAGGGGTTAGGGGTTAGGGGTTAGGGGTTAATACTTAGGGGTTTTTATTTTGTGGTTTAAGGTTTAAGGGATATAGTTTAGGCCGGTACTTTAGTAGGGATATAGTTTAATGGTTTAAGGTTCAGAGTATTGATTAATTAGTGTTATTATTTTGTGGTTTAAGGATCAAGAGATATAGTTTAAGGTTATGATTAATCTATACATTTTGTGGTTAAGGCTTAGGGGTTATTATTTTGTGGTTTATGGTTAGGGATATAGTTTAGGGTTTAAGGGATATACTTTAGGGATTAAGGTTATAGGGATATAATTTAATGGTTTAAGGTATAGAGTTTTGATTAATTAGTGTTAATAATATTAAGTATTTTGATTAATTAATAATATTATAAAAATATAAAGGCTAAATGATATTAAAGTTTACCGGCGTTTTATTGAAAAACGCCACAATTATCCATGGAAGCAAAATGCTGTCATTTTATACTTTGTTGTTATTTTTATTAGTGGCGTTTTATGAAAACGCCACAAAATCTAAATTTTTTTAACTAAAACGACGTCGTTTCTGTGTGGCCCGAAATTGCTTTACTCTCTGCCAAAGTCAATTTCCCCGATTTCCCCCAACTTCTTCTCCCTCAAATTTCCCCCAACTTCTTCTCCCCCAAAATTTTTACCCTAGTTTCCCAATATCCGGTGCATCTTCTCGGTTTTAGAAGGAAACAAATCAACTGTCTCTATAGATGAGTGGGGGCATCTTCTTGGATTTAGCTTTTTCCATGGATTCCCAATGACACCCAAATTTTACAAGGTATGTTTTAACGTCTTCCTGCTTTCTAGGTCTTTCTGCTTTTCTTGTTTCAATCTTCCTTTCTCTCCTTGTTTTATTTTGCTAACATAGGTAAAACCTTATCAAGCTTGTATATTTCTTATATTTTATTATTGTTTTGAACAGGACCACAACCCACTGTTAAGGAAAAGATTAATGCGGCCTGATGGTACTTGAATGTTTCTAACTTGCTAAATGCTTGTTTAATTAACTATGTCAATGGTGCTTCTAGTTTTGAGATGCTTTCTTTTGTTTTTGCCCCCTTGATCTACTCATCGTCTAGGTAGTCATGTTTTGGTTGTGTAATATTAATTAATTGTTTTATATAAATTTTGATGTCAGTTGTTAAATCTCCATTAATAAAAGTCTTAGCACAGTTGGTAAGAGAGGAGGTTTGAGTTTTAAGTATCGAGATTCAAAATTCAGTATATAGGGTATCTGAATCCCACTATGAGTTGCAAGTTTTAGTTCAATTACGCAGTTGTAATTTAGATTATTCCAGTTTTTAGTTTGTTTGTGCTGCACTGTAAAAATTTGATTCTAAACTTTGAGATTATTAAGACATATTTGTATTGGTATTGTTGTGATTTTAAAAAAAAATTGGTTAAATCTAGTACGGTATACTTGTGTGTCAGTGAGGCTTAGATTTAAACATGATTCTTCAAATGTTGGTTTCATGGTATTGTTTCTTGATGTGCCCATTCTTTATGCTATGGCATTTAAAGAGATACTATTCTTCTTCCCTCAATAATTTGCTGTTTATTCACTAACTGCATGCAAACCTAGTTTAAGAAGCAGCTATCTGGGTGAAGTGACACCATGTGTTTTATGATATAAATAGCATCATGCATCATGGGATACAACTTGTAAGACATTAGTATCATCTGAATTTCACATATTAACATAAGCATAACTGGGCAGATGTGGAAAAAAGTTCTGATTCAACTTTCTATTAGTATAAGATCTAAAGGGATACTTGAAGAAGCTACAAAGCAACTCTAACATCAAATTAAATTTACTGGAAATCATATGTATATATATTTTACTTTTTGTATACTCGTGTAAAAATAGATTTAATTATTTTATTTATTTCAATAAAATTAAGTAAATGTGTTTATTGGGAATAGAATTTCATTTTTCTTTTTTACTATGTAATGATTAGGAATGTGCGATATATATATGAATAGATTCAAAGTTTGTACACAGTTTAATAACAAAAAGTTACTTTTAACATTAACATAACATACTTTAAAAAATTACCCAAGTTACCTCAAAATCAACCCTGAATTGAAATAAAAATACCAAATTCAAAATATTTAAACATATAAATATGTATGATTATCAATGTTTGATGAAAATATATTTAAAATAATTAAATCTATTTTCATTTTTCCTGTTAGTACTAGGTGGATTAGTTCATTCATGTAGTAGATATTTGATACAATGGTTAACATAATTGAATCAATGCACTTAACAAGATATTGATTAAAATTTTAAACCCCATTTTAATGGTAAAATATCATGGTGTCATGGGGTTGCAAATGCTGGTCCTCATCCATTGTTCAAAGTTCATAAAGGTAGAAACATCTAATGAAAATTTCTTGGCCAATCAGTTCCATTGGCTAGATGGTTTGACCCATATTATCAGATCTATTTGTTTTTAGCCTATTGTCTGTAATGTCTGTCAATGAGTTTCTTCTTATAAACTTCTTTTGATTCTTAGGCTCAGATGTGAACGACTAAAACATTTGCTTCCCCCATTTTCTTTTTCCTATTATATATATATTTTTTTAACACTTAACTTAGGTTGGAAACTTCTCTTATCACATTACTTTTTAAGGCTAGAGGCCAAAGTTTACTTCTTGCTAATATCAACAATCTTTTACAACAAGATTTTGATGTGCTGCAACAATCTGTTGACCAATATTTTCATGATTAGCTTTTGCAAACACTGCAGCTTGTAAACTTTTACTTATGTCTAAATATGGATGTCATTTCTATCCCTTTTTGTATATCTAGGAAAACTGACATGAAGTTTATTTTGACTGGATTATAAATATATGTAATGTAAAAACATTTGCAACAACTGCTGCATATTTTTGGGCTGAGAAGTTTATTTTGACTGAATTATATCGCAAAACTGACATGAAGTTTTACTAAGGATTACTCACATTATGCCTTATATCAATTTTCAATTTAGATGGTTGTAGTTTGAAGATGATCTATTTTGGTACAAATCAGTTGGATTTTGTTGACATTTAATTTTTAAACTTTTTCAGGGTCATTCTTCTGTATCTGTTTCTGAGACGCAAGTAAGTTTTATTATTAATTAATTTTACATTTATGTTCTGTGTATTGAATCTAATTTGATAAATCAATGCATTCCAGGGAGCAATTGAAAAAATGATCAGCCATTCAGATTGATAATTTTTGTATCAGTTTGTTAGCATCCTTATCAAGTATCAAATGCCTATCTGTTACTTCTTGTACACTGCAGGTTGGTTATATAATTCCTTCTTGTTTGGGTTATTCTGTCAAGATTTACTTAGTATTTGAATTAATTTTGTACAAAAATATTTTTTTGACTGCTTTTAACCAACACCTAATTTTTTCTTCCCTATTTTTGTACTATGACGATTGTTAATAAATTTAATTATTACTATAATAGCTATATGAAGTAATATATATGAAGTAAAATTATATTGTAGACTAAATATGGTACATATACTTTAATTCCTTGTGTTTTGACTTTTAGGATATAGTTCCATGTGTCTATATTAGTGAATTAATGTTGTATATGTTTCAGTTACTGCTTCCTGCTCCTCCTGCAACTATTGGTTCAACTGAAGCTGCCATTTAATCTTCGAATTAATATTTGGTACTGATATAGATAAAGTTTTCATATTTGCTTAAACTGAAATATATTTGGTGCTACTCTTATAATCTTACATGTGTCTGTATTAGTGAATTAATGTTGTATGTATTTCTGTTACTGATTCCTGCTCCTCCTGCAACTATTGGTTCAACTGAAGCTGCCATTTAATCTTCGAATTAATATTTGGTACTGATATAGATAAAGTTTTTATATTTTCTTGAACTGAAATATATTTGGTGCTACTCTTATAATCTTACATGTGTCTGTATTAGTGAATTAATGTTGTATGTATTTCAGTTACTGATTCCTGCTCCTCCTGCAACTATTGGTTCAACTGAAGCTGCCATTTAATCTTCGAATTAATATTTGGTACTGATATAGATAAAGTTTTTATATTTGCTTAAACTGAAATATATTTGGTGCTACTCTTATAATCTTGCATCTGTTCTAGGTACTATCGAGCACCTGAATTAATATTTGGTGCAACTAAATACACCACAGCCATTGACATTTGTTCTAGGTACGTATAGGTTTCGTTGCTAAATTTTTTTCCTTATTTCTATGTATTTTCACTTTAAATCACTTAACAAATATTACTTTTTTGACTCCAGCCTCTGTTTGCTGGTGAGAGTGGAGTAGACCAGGTACGTTTTATTAAGGTACGTTTTATTTCAAAATTCTAATCAATGATAGTTTTATCATGATGATTTTGGAAAAATTAATATTTTGGGGTTGCGATTTTGTAAAGATTTAATTGCTGGTTCTATTTGGAGCAGAACTATTTTGTTACCAAATTAATTTTAAATATTTGGTTCAACTTATTTATTATTTGATTCAGCTTAAGTATGAATAAGTATGAATTAATTTTATTACCGTGTAGCTTGCTTGTCCATTAAAATTACAACAATGGCTGACCTTCTCTCCAACCTTATTTTAAATATTTTAAAGATTCAAAGTATATAGGCTGGAAACCTGACGGGTTGCCTTATATCGAGCTGCAAGATATAATGGATCCTCCCTAGGTGTAACAACGCCACGTATGATGAATCTTAAAAAATTCAAAAAGACTTGAAAATAGTTCTATCGAGCTCATTTACTATTGAATATTTATTTCCAATTTACTTATAAAAATTAAACTACGATTCTTTTTTTATATTATTATATTCAAATTACTATTTTTTTTATATTAATAATGTTTGATTTTAATATTTAAATATTTTAAAGATTCAAAGTATATAGGCTGGAAACCTGACGGGTTGCCTTATATCGAGCTGCAAGATATAATGGATCCTCTCTAGGTGTAACAACGCCACGTATGATGAATCTTAAAAAATTCAAAAAGACTTGAAAATAGTTCTATCGAGCTCATTTACTATTGAATATTTATTTCCAATTTACTTATAAAAATTAAACTACGATACTTTTTTTTATATTATTATATTCAATTACTATTTTTTTATATTAATAATGTTTGATTTTAATATTTAAATATTTTAAAGATTCAAAGTATATAGGCTGGAAACCTGACGGGTTGCCTTATATCGAGCTGCAAGATATAATGGATCCTCCCTAGGTGTAACAACGCCACGTATGATGAATCTTAAAAAATTCAAAAAGACTTGAAAATAGTTCTATCGAGCTCATTTACTATTGAATATTTATTTCCAATTTACTTATAAAAATTAAACTACGATTCTTTTTTTTATTATTATATTCAAATTACTATTTTTTTATATTAATAATGTTTGATTTTAATATTTAAATATTTTAAAGATTCAAAGTATATAGGCTGGAAACCTGACGGGTTGCCTTATATCGAGCTGCAAGATATAATGGATCCTCCCTAGGTGTAACAACGCCACGTATGATGAATCTTAAAAAATTCAAAAAGACTTGAAAATAGTTCTATCGAGCTCATTTACTATTGAATATTTATTTCCAATTTACTTATAAAAATTAAACTACGATTCTTTTTTTTATTATTATATTCAAATTACTATTTTTTTATATTAATAATGTTTGATTTTAATATTTAAATATTTTAAAGATTCAAAGTATATAGGCTGGAAACCTGACGGGTTGCCTTATATCGAGCTGCAAGATATAATGGATCCTCCCTAGGTGTAACAACGCCACGTATGATGAATCTTAAAAAATTCAAAAAGACTTGAAAATAGTTCTATCGAGCTCATTTACTATTGAATATTTATTTCCAATTTACTTATAAAAATTAAACTACGATTCTTTTTTTATATTATTATATTCAAATTACTATTTTTTTATATTAATAATGTTTGATTTTAATATTTTAATATTTTAAAAATTCAAAGTATATAGGCTGGAAACCTGACGGGTTGCCTTATATCGAGCTGCAAGATATAATGGATCCTCCCTAGGTGTAACAACGCCACGTATGATGAATCTTAAAAAATTCAAAAAGACTTGAAAATAGTTCTATCGAGCTCATTTACTATTGAATATTTATTTCCAATTTACTTATAAAAATTAAACTACGATTCTTTTTTTATATTATTATATTCAAATTACTATTTTTTTATATTAATAATGTTTGATTTTAATATTTACGATTCTTTTTTTTATATTATTATATTCAAATTACTATTTTTTTATATTAATAATGTTTGATTTTTTTATTACGATTCTTTTTTTATATTAATATGTACTTAAGAAAAGATGACTTGTAAAACATAAATTAAATTAAGTGTGGACTATTTTAACTGCACATGTGATTTGTCAAATAAAAACGAACGGCATGTATATCACTTAATTAAAATAATTTTTATAAATATTATTTAATTAAATATTATTTAATCCTGCTACTTACCTGTAGATACTTGATACTTGATATGTATTATCCATGTGATTTTCCACATCGTGAAATAAAAAACTTACATAATACATAAATATATTTGATATCATAATTTATATAACTTACAAAATGTACATAACTTATATAACTTAGATAAATATATAACTTACATAACTTACATAATACTTAAATATATTTTATATCATAATTTACATAACTTACATAACTTATATAACTTAGATAAATATATAATTTACATAAATATATATCATATCATAACTTACATAACTTACATAATACTTAAATATATATCATATCATACATAACTAGTTTATGAAATTTACTTAACTTACATAATACATAAATCTATAGTTGAAAATCTCGCAACTTGCCTGAATTAGTTTATACCCATTAGAGACCTGATATTTAGTATAATGGGAAGAAGTTCTCAATTGAGAACATTTAAGTAACTGTAATATGTTGTGAACTTTAGATTTCAAGAACTACAAAATGGATAGGAGTTGGATGAAATTGTCAAGGGTAAGCAATGCCTATCAAAATGGAGTACAAACTTTTCTAAATTTTGCATTTCAAAATGCAAGCCAAGAGAATATGATTCTTTGCCCGTGTAAGAAGTGTGGCAACATCTACTGGCATACTCGTGAAGTTGTCTACGAACATCTAATTGTTGATGGCTTTATTCGGGGGTTAAAAAATGGATTTTCCATGGAGAGTGTACATCTAGTGGAACTTCTTCAACAATTAATCTGACTTATCCTGATACTGATTACCATCAGTATGTTAGACAAGATGACATGGAAGGTATGTTGCGGGATGCATTTAATATGCACAGTCATGGTGAGCAATCGTTTCCACCTGACTTTATTGCATCCGATGATTGTAATATTGGTGGAAATGTTTTTGGCGAAACGGGAACAAGTGCACCTAATGAGGAGCCAAATGAAGAAGCGGCTAAGTTCTACAATTTACTTAATGAAATGAATGAAGAACTTTACGAGGGATCAAAATATTCGAAATTGTCCTTCTGCATTCGTCTATTTCACTTAAAATGTTTGGGAGGGTGGACCGGAAACTCTTTTACAATGCTGCTAGAGTTTCTAAGAGAGATGTTTCCATTTGCAAAAATTCCCCAGTCTTGTCAAGATATGAAGAGACTAATAAAAGATTTGGGCCTTGGGTACGATAAAATTCATAGTTGCCCAAATGACTGCATGTTGTACTGGGGTGATCAGAAAAACCAACAATCTTGTCATGTTTGCGGTAAGTCTCGTTGGATGAATAGTAATACAGAAGATGTGAATACGGATAAAGGTGGGGCACAGTTAAGAAAGAAGCCAGTCAATGTCTTGCGATATTTTCCCCTGATACCAAGACTTCAAAGGCTTTTCATGTCCTCAAAGACAGCCGAATCTATGACGTGGCATAATGATCAACGGACCGATGATGGATTATTAAGACATCCTGCGGATTCTTTAGCTTGGAAATCATTTGACAGTAAATTTCCAAGCTTTGCAAGCGATCCTCGGAATGTGAGGCTTGGGCTAGCAGCTGATGGCTTTAATCCATTTAAAATCATGAGTACTTCGTACAGTACTTGGCCTGTAGTGCTTGTTCCTTACAATTTGCCTCCATGGATTTGCATGAAGTAATCTTCATTTATTTTATCAATGATTATCCCTGGAGAGAAAGGTCCCGGAAATGATATTGACATCTATTTGCAGTCACTTATTGAAGAGTTAAAACAATTATGGTCGGGTGTTGAGACATATGATGTATCGAGAAAGGAGAACTTTAATTTACGTGCAGCTTTATTGTGGACAATTAATGATTTCCCGGCTTATGCTAATTTATCGGGTTGGAGTACCAAAGGACGTTATGCCTGTCCTTGTTGTGCTGCGCAAACTTGTTCGAAGTGGTTGTATAATGGGAAGAAGTTCTCTTACATGGGCCATTGTCGGTGGTTAGATGAAAATCATAAATTTAGATTTCAGAGGACTCTATTTGACGGTACTGAAGAGTACAGAGGAGCTCCTGAGCAGACCGTTGGATCTGAAATCTTGTTTATGTTAAAAGATATCAACTTTAGTTACGGGAAGATGAATCAACCACCTATCACGCAAACAAGGAGAAGATCGAGGGATGAATCTGATGATGAATCTGACGAAGAGGATGATCCTAATGAGGCAGAGTTGTGGAAGAAAAGGAGTATTTTTTTTGAGTTGCCTTATTGGGAGCACAACATTTTACGCCACAATCTTGATGTCATGCATATTGAGAAGAATGTCTGCGAGAACATAATTGGGACAATTTTAAATGTCGATGGAAAATCTAAAGACAATTTTCAGAGCCGAGTTGATTTAGTTGACATGAGAATCCGGCGTGATCTTCATCCTCAAGTACTTCCGAATGGGAAATATCGGTTGCCGCCTTCTATTTTTTCAATGTCAAAGAAAGAGAAAGAAGTTTTCTGCATTGTGTTGAAGGATATAAAGGTCCCAGATGCGTATGCGTCAAATATATCTCAATGTGTGAGTTTCAAAGATAGAAGATTATATTCATTAAAATCACATGATTACCACATCTTGATGCAAGATTTACTCCCAATTGCTTTACGGTGCTGTATGTCAAAAAATGTAACGTCCTATATAATTGAACTATCCAATATAATGAAAGCTATCTGTGGCAAAGTTTTGAATGTCGAAGAACTTGAGAAAGTACAGGATCGAGCGGCTTTGACTTTATGCAATTTAGAGAAGATCTTTCCACCTTCCTTCTTCACTATTATGGTGTACTTGGTAATCCATCTCCCTCACGAAGCAATCCTTGGTGGACCGGTTTTTTATCGATGGATGTATCCTATAGAAAGGTGCTAATTTATTTCTCAAGTATTCATTCATTCACCTCTATACATTTAGTTACAGCTTTTGATAAATATTGTATATCGTGTTTAGGTTCCTGAGCAAATTGAAGTCATATTGTCGCAATAAGCGTTATCCAGAAGGATCAATTGCTGAAGACTACTTGGCAGAAGAGTGCATGACCTTCTGTTCTAGATATTTAGAAGATGCTGAAACACGATTGAATAGACCAAGTAGAAATGCTGGGCTCAATGATCATGACTTGGCCGAAACTTATTTATTTCAAAGTTATGGGAACCAATCGGCAAAGTTGAAATTGCAGAATTAGATGATATATCGTGGATACAGGCACATCGATATGTACTTTTTCACCACGATTCAATTGAACCGTTATGCAAGTAAGTTCTAAAATTTCCTCACATATTTGTCGTTTTGATTTGTTTATCTTCTAACCAAATACACTTGTTTTTAACATAGTAAGTACAAACAAATTTTGAGATCTCGTGCACGCTCTCGAAGATTGCAACATCGAGAGATTAATAAGTTATTCACAGAATCTTTTCATGAATGGTTAAGTCAAACGGTATGTAACTAAAGTTAATAAGTTACATATAATCCCGAAATTTAGTTAATTATTCAATTTACTTTCGATTCAATAGGTTTGGAGTGGAAAGGACGTCAATGACGAAGTTAAATGGCTTTCCCAAGGTCTGAACAGAATAATAAAAAGATATAGTGCTTTCCTCATCAATGGATACAGATTTCATACAAAGTATCGTGAGAGACTGAGGAGAACTCAAAATTGTGGAGTTGTTGTTAATTCTTCAATTACGAGTTATGCTAGTGCTAGGGACAGTAATCCGGTTGAGGGTAATATGGAGTATTACGGACTTATTACCAACATTATTGAGTTGGATTACTATGGCAGATGGAAAGTTGTCTTATTTTGGTGTGATTGGGCTGATGTTAATACTGCTCGAGGAATTAAAGAAGATCAATTTGGTTTTACAATGTTGAATTTCTCTCTCTTGACTCACACTGGACAACAATTGATGGACGAGCCTTATGTATTTTCCTCTCAAGTGAAACAAGTTTTTTATTCGAAAGATCCAACTGATGAGGGTTGGTATGTTGTACCCCGGAACACCCCTAGAGACTTTTTTGAAATGGGTAATGTGACAGCCCTAAAGTGACCCTAGTCGGAAAGCGGTCTCGGGACCGCTAGACCGAGTCACCAAATTATTTGAATGTGATAATTACTGCCTAAAATATGTGAATATAAATGTGTGAAAGTTTTAAGCTTCGATTTAGTTAATTGCATGTGAATTTAGTTGATAGGACTTATGTGAGAAAATTTAGAAATGTGCTAGGCAAATGCAAGTGGCCTAATAGTGCATGTAATCAAAGGGGTGGGCTTGCATGTTAATTTCCCCCCATTTAAGTACTAGTGGCCGGCCATGACAAGGGATGATGGGCAAAACATGTCATGAAACATGTTGTGTTAATGGAAAAATAAAATAAGAAGCATGGGCAATAAACTAATAAGAAATGGAAGGAAGAAAACAAAAAAGAAAATAAAAGAATGTGTGTGAGTGTTCCCCCCCATTGCCGTGAGTGAAGAAAAGAAAAAAAGAAAATTTGTTCATCCTTTTTCATTTCTTTTGGCCGAAAATTCTAAGGAAGAAGGAAGGAGTTCTTGCTTCATGTTTGGTTTGGAAGAGGATTAGGAGGAGGTTTGGCCATACTTGTATCTAGATTAGGGTATGTTTGAGGTTGTGCCATGAGATTCATGCATGTTTTTAGTTGCTAGCTTGAGTTCTAATTAGCCCATGGTTCAAATCTTTGCTATGTCATGGGGATGATATCCAGCCTAGGTGGATTTTGTGTTAATGCCATTGCATGCTAAATATGAAGCTTGTTAATGATACATGTGATGGTGGATTGATGACTCTTGGATTTTCTTTTTAGCATTTTTGAGTGAGACATTAAGTTCTTTGTTTAACCATGACCAAAATTGAAATGGTATGGTGTTGTGATGTATTCGGCCATGGCATATCCATAAGTATGATTTATGCTTATTGCATGGTAGGTAAGATTTGTGTTTTGGATTTATGTTTATGTTTGGTTATAATCAACCTTGTGATTCGGCTCTTACACATATATATATGTTTGCACATGGTGTATTGGCATGACATATATAATATCTCAAGGTATATATTTTCATATGATGGTGTTTCGGTTATGGAGTAAATGATGGATGCGTATTGAGTTATAATATGTAATGCATTAGTTAGTAAAATGTATGCCATTTGTGTGTGGTATTAAGTATATAATTGGCCTCAACATAAACATGCATATTCGGCCACATGAATGAGTACATAGGTTGATGTGTTTGTTCGGCCATAGGTAAGCATATTGAAGGATTTATCTTGACTTAGAAAATTCGGCTAAGGAGAATACTAACTAATGTGTTGAGTTTGATTCATGATTCCGTACATATGTGACTTTGATGTCTAATGAATTATATATGGGCTAAGTACCTTGAGTTCCTCTTTTCGATGCTCAAATGATTAAATCAATTTATTTGTTAAATTAAGCTCAAGAGCAAAGGGGAACTAAATCCGATAAAGGGAAGGAAAAAGTGGTGAATAGCCATCGAAATCGTTCGACAACATCCGAGGTAAGTTCTTGAGTAATAGAGCTTAAATTATGATTTGATTAGATCATGTTTTAAGCAAATCAAAATCATGCTCTTTGTGTGTGGCTATTGAGCCGAAATTGCAAGAGTGATAAGTGTCTTGTGTTTGAGTTTTGCTAATGAAAATGAAATACGAATGTGTCATGATTTAATGTTAAATGTGCATGGTTATTCGAATGATGTCCGGGCTAAGTCCCGAAGGCTTTGTGCTAAGTGACTATATCCGGACTAAGATCCGAAGGCATTTGTGCGAGTTACTAATTCCGGGCTAAGCCCGAAGGCATTGGTGCGAGTTACTAAATCCGGGTTAAGTCCCGAAGGCATTTGTGCGAGTTACTATAACCGGGCTATGTCCCGAAGGCATTTGAACGAGTAGCTATATCCGGTTAAATTCCGAAGGTACATGATTCGGGAATGAACGATCTTGCTGTAAAAATTTCAGTTAATACGCTTGTAACATCCCAACATTGAGGTATGTTTCGTATGTGCTTTGAATTAGTAGAGCCCTTACAAATAAGTATTCGCTCAGTTGATAAATGAGCTACCGGCCTTTGGCTAAGTTGATCTTTGTGTATGAATATAAGGGTTGGTAATGTGAAGTAAGTATGATATTGAAAATTTGTGCATATGAAATTATCTGTTTAGCTACATGAATGCTATACTTTGGTTGTGTCTAAATTCTTTGCTCAAAACTTACTAAGCATTTAATGCTTACTCCGTTTCTTTGATTCTCTGTTTTATAGATTTTGGATCTTCAGCTATCGGACTCGGGATTTTGAAGTCGAAGTCGCCCACACTATCAAAGCTCCTTTTGGTATACTTTTGGTTGAACTTTGAAATGGCATGTATAGGACTACCCTTTTTGTTGTTGGTCATGTACCCATGGATTTTATGTATATTTGGATAGCCATGCGAAAATGGCTTATATACGTTTTTAGCATAGTACTATAATCGTTTTGTACGTTGATCACTAAGAGGTATGGAAATGTTTGGAAATGATTAGCCATTGGAATGGTTAATCATGATTATACTTTGTGCTATGTATGCAAAAAAAGGGGCTAATTGAATCATGGAAACTATGAAATAGGTAAAGTCTACCTTAAAGGCAGATGCTGACAGCAGCAGCGATGTGGATGTGAAAAATCACTAAAAATAGTAGGAATGGAATTAAATAGTGAATAAATTATTTAAATGAACCTTGATGAATCCACTTTCATATGGAAGAAACGAAACGGTCATATGAGTTGTATGTTACGAGATATTTAGGTTTTCGTGAAATAGGGCCAGAACAGTTTCTGGATTCCCTGTTCCGAATTTTGAAATTCATTATAAATTAACCAGAGATAATTAGAAGTCATTCCATATATTTATAGATTTCTCATTGAGTCTAGTTTCTATAGAAACAAACGGCATCAGTATTGAAGCCCTGTAGAGGGAGATATCCAAGTCGTAATGCGCGAAGGTCAGTGTAGTCGATCCCTGTTATATGGGAGACTTTAACTAATAAACTGTACTAATTGGCACGACCAAAAATTATAGAAAAAAATTGTAGATGCATATATGAGTCTAGTTTCAGGGAAAAATCGCAAAACTAATTTTTGAGTTGTGGAACTCAAGATATGATTTTTAAGGTGACAGTGACACAGTTAGCCAGCTGTCTGGAAATTTTTAAAATGAACTGTGCAAGTAAATGAATTAAGTCGGTCAGCACCTCGTGTTCGACTCTGGCAACGGTCTCGGGCACGGGGTGTTACAATTTTATTGGTATCAGAGCCACGGTTTAGTCGATTCTAGGACTACCGTAATGCGTTGGGTCTAGCTATACATGCCATTTTATGTGATTTTTTGATACTGTGGTGATTTCTGACATTTGCAAATGTGTTTATTTATAGTAATGGATCCCGATCCCGACCGAGCGGTAGCTGATGATCTTGAGAGTGTAGCGCCTGCTCCCGTACAAGGGACAGCTCTGGCGGACTCTCATCCTATTGCTAGTAATCCGATGATGAGGCTAGACAAGCTTTCTATAGCGTGATGAATGATTGGTTCAACCAATACATTCGAACTAATACGGCTGTTCCACAACCTCCATTCCCGACAAATACCACCCCCGCACCTACAATACCTCCGGTAACGGACCAAATAAGGTCAAATAAGCCCCCAGTTGACAAAATTCAAAAACATGGGGCTACTGAATTTAAGGCTACGGATAGTGATGATGCCGAGCAAGCTGAATTTTGGTTGGACAACACTATTCGGGTACTCGATGAGCTATCTTGCACACCCGATGAGTGCCTAAAGTGTGCTATCTCCTTGCTACGTGATTCTGCCTACTATTGGTGGAATACGTTGACTTCTGTTGTGCCTAGAGAGCAAGTAACTTGGGAGTTTTTCCAAACCGAGTTTCGGAAAAAGTATATCAGTCAGAGATTTATGGATCAAAAACGGAAGGAATTTCTTGAACTTAAACAAGGTTCCATGTCGGTTACCGACTATGAACGAAAGTTTGTAAGGCTTAGCCAATACGCACGAGAATGCATTTCCTCAGAAGCCGTAATGTGTAAATGTTTTGAGGATGGATTGAATGATGATATAAAGCTGTATGTTGGCATTTTGGAAATTCGAGAATTTGTGGCACTTGTCGAGCGAGCTTGCAAAGCCGAGGAGCTCAGTATGGAGAAAAGAAAAGCTGAGGCGGGAGCAAGGGAGTTTCGTAAGAGGTCTTCGGGGAAGCCCTTCCCACAGTCATCGAAGAAATTTAGAGATGGCTTAGACCGGTCTAGAGACACTTCGGGCTTTTCTAGATGAGATCGCGATCGACCCCTTTCGAGTGCACGAGTCACTTTGGTCGCCAGTGTGGGAAATGATCGTCGAGATAGAACAGAGTGCCAGTATTGTGGCAAATGGCATTCTAGAAGTTGTAGATTCCATGACCGCTCCTGCTACAAGTGCGGGTCAGTTGACCACTTTATCAAAGATTGCCCGAGATTGTCTGAACAGAATGTAAATCAGAGTGGGAAACCGAGTGCTACCACTGCTCGAGGTAGACCATCTAGAAACACGGGAAATGCTAGTGGTGGTGAGAGAGGATCTAGAGATGCTGCGACCAGATCTAAGGCTCGTGCTCCTGCTAGGGCTTATGCTATACGCGCACGCGAGGATGCTTCCTCGCCAGATGTTATTACCGGTACTTTTACTCTCTTTGATACTAATGTGATTGCTTTGATTGACCCTGGTTCTACTCATTCTTATATATGCGAAACCTTAGCATCCAGTAAGACTTTACCTATTGAGTCTACTGAGTTCGTAATTCGGGTGTCAAATCCCTTGGGTCGTTACGTGCTTGTCGACAAAGTGTGTAAGAAATGCCCCTAGTAATTCGAGATTCCTGTTTTCCGGCGGACTTGATGCTTTTGCCGTTTGATGAATTTGATGTTATTCTTGGTTTGGATTGGTTGACCGTGCATGATGCGGTTGTGAATTGCAAAAGCAAGACTATTGATTTGAGGTGCGCAAATAACGAGATAATCCAAGTTGAGTCTACGGACTTAAAGGGGATGCCAGCTGTAATATCAGCAATGTTGGCCCAGAAATATGTAAGAAAAGGGTGCGAAGCATACCTTGCATATGTACTTGATGACAAAGAATTAGAAAAGAAACCCGAATCTGTGCCGGTGGTTTGTGAATACCCGGATGTTTTTCCCGAAGAATTACCGGGTTTGCCACCTGTTCGGGAGATAGAGTTTGGTATTGAGCTTGTACCTGGGACTACGCCGATTTCGATAGCTCCGTATCGTATGGCACCAACCGAGTTAAAAGAGTTGAAAGCTCAGTTGCAAGAATTGACGGATAGAGGTTTCGCTCGACCAAGTTTCTCACCTTGGGGTGCACCAATATTGTTTGTGAAAAAGAAGGACGGAACCATGAGGTTGTGCATTGACTATCGTCAGCTGAATAAAGTGACGATAAAGAATAAATATCCGTTACCGCGTATTGATGATTTGTTTGATCAACTAAAGGGAGCCTCAGTGTTTTCAAAGATAGATTTGAGATCGGGTTATTATTAGTTGCGGATTTGAGATTCGGACGTACCCAAAACTGCTTTCAGAATGAGGTACGGTCACTACGAGTTCTTAGTGATGCTGTTCGGGCTCACTAATGCCCCTGCGGTATTTATGGATTTGATGAATCGGATCTTCAGACAGTATTTGGACCGGTTCGTAGTTGTGTTCATTGATGACATCTTGGTCTATTCAAGAGATGAGACCGAACAAGCTGAGCACCTGAGATTAGTGTTGCAAAATTTGCGGGATAAGCAGTTATATGCTAAGTTCAGTAAGTGTGAGTTCTGGTTAAGAGAGGTTAGCTTCTTGGGTCATGTGGTATCCGCATCGGGTATTCGAGTTGACCCAAGCAAAATTTTAGCCATACTTAACTGGAAGCCTCCAAGAAATATTACCGAAGTTCGGAGCTTCCTGGGGCTCGCCGGTTATTACCGACGATTTGTAAAAGGTTTCTCGATGATAGCCACACCCATGACGAAGCTATTTCAAAAAGATATTAAGTTCGAATGGACGGAAAAATGTCAGAAAAGTTTTGATCAACTGAAAACTTATTTGACTGAAGCCCCAATTTTAGTGCAGCCCGAATCAGGCAAAGAGTTTGTCATCTATAGTGACGCCTCCCTACTTAGGTTAGGTTGCGTGTTGATGCAAGAAGGTCGAGTTGTGGCCTATGCGTCGAGACAATTATAGCCACATGAGAAAAATTATCCGACCCATGATCTTGAATTAGCTGCCATCGTATTCGCCTTGAAAATATGGCGACATTACTTATTTGGTGAGAAGTGCCATGTATTTTCGGATCACAAAAGTCTCAAATATTTGATGAATCAAAGAGACTTAAATCTGCGACAAAGACGTTGGCTTGAGTTGTTGAAAGATTATGAGCTTGTCATTGATTACCACCCGGGAAAAGCTAATGTGGTTGCGGACGCCTTAATCCAGAAATCACTGTTTGCTTTACGAGCGATGAATGTACACTTGTCTGTTCTACCCGACAATGTGTTAGTAGCTGAATTAAAGGCCAAACCATTATTGATTCATCAAATTCGTGAAGCTCAGAAAGTCGACGATGAATTGGTTGCAAAACGGGCTGAATGTGTTTCGAATATAGAATCTGAATTTCAAATTGATGATGACGATTGTTTGAGGTTCAGAAGTCGGTTGTGTGTTCCAAGAAATTCAGAACTCATTTCGATGATTCTGGACAAAGCCCATTGTAGCCGAATGTCAATTCACCTGGGGAGTACGAAAATATACAACGATCTGAGACGCCAGTTTTGGTGGCATGGTATGAAACGAGACATTTCCAATTTTGTTTCGAAGTGTTTAATATGTCAGCAAGTAAAGGCGGAACATCAAGTGCCTACGGGTTTACTCCAGCCAATCATGGTACCTGAATGGAAATGGGATCGAGTCACGATGGATTTCGTATCTGGGTTGCCAGTATCGGCAAGTAAGAAAGATGCGATTTGGGTTGTTGTGGATAGACTGACTAAGTCGGCTCACTTTATCCCCGTACGTACGGATTTTTCATTGGATAAACTAGCTGATTTGTATATTTCTCAAATTGTGAGATTACACGGGGTACCGATTTCTATTGTGTCGGATAGAGACCCGAGATTCACCTCGCGATTTTGAAAGAAATTGCAAGAAGCTTTGGGTACCAAGCTGCACTTTAGCACCGCTTTACACCCCCAAACCGATGGTCAATCCGAGCGGATAATTCAGATACTTGAGGATATGTTGAGATGTTGCATTCTTGAGTTCAGTGGTTCATGGGAACGGTATTTACCTTTGATTGATTTCGCTTACAACAACAATTTTCAATCAAGTATTAAGATGGCACCTTACGAGGCTTTGTACGGTCGTAAATGCCGTACACCATTGTTTTGGACCGAGCTCGGTGAAAGTAAAATTTTCGGAGTGGATTTGATTAAAGATGCTGAACAGAAAGTAAAAGTAATCCGTGAAAGTCGAAAGATAGCCTCAGATCGCCAGAAGTCGTACGCGGATCTGAAACGAAAAGACATTGAGTATCAGGTGGGAGATAAGGTGTTTCTTAAAGTTTCACCTTGGAAAAAGATACTCAGATTTGGGCGTAAGGGCAAATTGAGTCCGAGGTTCATCGGGCCATACGAAATATTCGAATGAGTCGGTCCAGTTGCGTATCGATTGATTTTGCCCCCTAAACTTGAAAAGATTCACGACGTCTTTCATGTTTCTATGCTTCGACGCTATAGATCTGATCCATCGCACATAATTAGCCCATCAGAGGTTGAAATTCAAGCCGATATGAGTTATGAAGAAGAACCGATGCGTATCCTAGCTCGTGAAGTGAAAGAGTTGCGAAACAAAAGGGTTCCGTTAGTAAAGGTGTTATGGCTCAAACACAGGATCGAGGAAGCTACTTGGGAAACCGAGAGCTCGATGAAAGAACGATACCCAAACCTATTTACCGGTAAGATTTTCGGGGACGAAAATTTCTTAAGTGGGGGAGAGTTGTGACAGCCCTAAAGTGACCCTAGTCGGAAAGCGGTCTCGGGACCGCTAGACCGAGTCACCAAATTATTTGAATGTGATAATTATTGCCTAAAATATGTGAATATAAATGTGTGAAAGTTTTAAGCTTCGATTTAGTTAATTGTATGTGAATTTAGTTGATAGGACTTATGTGAGAAAATTTAGAAATGTGCTAGGCAAATGCAAGTGGCCTAATAGTGCATGTAATCAAAAGGGGTGGGCTTGCATGTCAATTTCCCCCCATTTAAGTACTAGTGGCCGGCCATGACAAGGGATGATGGGCAAAACATGTCATGAAACATGTTGTGTTAATGGAAAAATAAAATAAGAAGCATGGGCAATAAACTAATAAGAAATGGAAGGAAGAAAACAAAAAAGAAAAGAAAAGAATGTGTGTGAGTGTTCCCCCCATTGCCGTGAGTGAAGAAAAGAAAAAAAGAAAATTTGTTCATCCTTTTTCATTTCTTTTGGCCGAAAATTCTAAGGAAGAAGGAAGGAGTTCTTGCTTCATGTTTGGTTTGGAAGAGGATTAGGAGGAGGTTTGGCCATACTTGTATCTAGATTAAGGTATGTTTGAGGTTGTGCCATGAGATTCATGCATGTTTTTAGTTGCTAGCTTGAGTTCTAATTAGCCCATGGTTCAAATCTTTGCTATGTCATGGGGATGATATCCGGCCTAGGTGGATTTTGTGTTAATGCCATTGCTTGCTAAATATGAAGCTTGTTAATGATACATGTGATGGTGGATTGATGACTCTTGGATTTTCTTTTTAGCATTTTTGAGTGAGACATTAAGTTCTTTGTTTAACCATGACCAAAATTGAAATGGTATGGTGTTGTGATGTATTCGGCCATGGCATATCCATAAGTATGATTTATGCTTATTGCATGGTAGGTAAGATTTGTGTTTTGGATTTATGTTTATGTTTGGTTATAATCAACCTTGTGATTCGGCTCTTACACATATATATATGTTTGCACATGGTGTATTGGCATGACATATATAATATCTCAAGGTATATATTTTCATATGATGGTGTTTCGGTTATGGAGTAAATGATGGATGCGTATTGAGTTATAATATGTAATGCATTAGTTAGTAAAATGTATGCCATTTGTGTGTGGTATTAAGTATATAATTGGCCTCAACATAAACATGCATATTCGGCCACATGAATGAGTACATAGGTTGATGTGTTTGTTCGGCCATAGGTAAGCATATTGAAGGATTTATCTTGACTTAGAAAATTCGGCTAAGGAGAATACTAACTAATGTGTTGAGTTTGATTCATGATTCCGTACATATGTGACTTTGATGTCTAATGAATTATATATGGGCTAAGTACCTTGAGTTCCTCTTTTCAATGCTCAAATGATTAAATCAATTTATTTGTTAAATTAAGCTCAAGAGCAAAGGGGAACTAAATCCGATAAAGGGAAGGAAAAAGTGGTCGAATAGCCATCGAAATCGTTCGACAACATCCGAGGTAAGTTCTTGAGTAATAGAGCTTAAATTATGATTTGATTAGATCATGTTTTAAGCAAATCAAAATCATGCTCTTTGTGTGTGGCTATTGAGCCGAAATTGCAAGAGTGATAAGTGTCTTGTGTTTGAGTTTTGCTAATGAAAATGAAATACGAATGTGTCATGATTTAATGTTAAATGTGCATGGTTATTCGAATGATGTCCGGGCTAAGTCCCGAAGGCTTTGTGCTAAGTGACCATATCCGGACTAAGATCCGAAGGCATTTGTGCGAGTTACTAATTCCGGGCTAAGCCCGAAGGCATTGGTGCGAGTTACTAAATCCGGGTTAAGTCCCGAAGGCATTTGTGCGAGTTACTATAACCGGGCTATGTCCCGAAGGCATTTGAACGAGTAGCTATATCCGGTTAAATTTCGAAGGTACGTGATTCGGGATTGAACGATCTTGCTGTAAAAATTTCAGTTAATACGCTTGTAACATCCCAACATTGAGGTATGTTTCGTATGTGCTTTGAATTAGTTGAGCCTTACAAATAAGTATTCGCTCAGTTGATAAATGAGCTACCGGCCTTTGGCTAAGTTGATCTTTGTGTATGAATATAAGGGTTGGTAATGTGAAGTAAGTATGATATTGAAAATTTGTGCATGTGAAATTATCTGTTTAGCTACATGAATGCTATACTTTGGTTGTGTCTAAATTCTTTGCTCAAAACTTACTAAGCATTTAATGCTTACTCCGTTTCTTTGATTCTCTGTTTTATAGATTTTGGATCTTCAGCTATCGGACTCGGGATTTTGAAGTCGAAGTCGCCCACACTATCAAAGCTCCTTTTGGTATACTTTTGGTTGAACTTTGAAATGGCATGTATAGGACTACCCTTCTTGTTGTTGGTCATGTACCCATGGATTTTATGTAAATTTGGATAGACATGCGAAAATGGCTTATATACGTTTTTAGCATAGTACTATAATCGTTTTGTACGTTGATCACTAAGAGGTATGGAAATGTTTGGAAATGATTAGCCATTGGAATGGTTAATCATGATTATACTTTGTGCTATGTATGCAAAAAAAAAGGGGCTAATTGAATCATGGAAACTATGAAATAGGTAAAGTCTACCTTAAAGGCAGATGCTGACAGTAGCAGCGATGTGGATGTGAAAAATCACTAAAAATAGTAGGAATGGAATTAAATAGTGAATAAATTATTTAAATGAACCTTGATGAATCCACTTTCATATGGAAGAAACGAAACGGTCATATGAGTTGTATGTTAAGAGATATTTAGGTTTTCGTGAAACAGGGCCAGAACAGTTTCTGGATTCCCTATTCCGACTTTGGAAATTCATTATAAATTAACCAGAGATAATTAGAAGTCATGCCATATATGTATAGATTTCTCCTTGAGTCTAGTTTCTATAGAAACAAACGGCATCAGTATTGAAGCCCTGTACAGGGAGATATCCAAGTCGTAATGCGCGAAGGTCAGTGTAGTCGATCCCTGTAACATGGGAGACTTTAACTAATAAACTGTACTAATTGGCCCAACAAAAAATTATAGAAAAAAAAATTGTAGATGCATATATGAGTCTAGTTTCAGGGAAAAATCACGAAACTGATTTTCTAGTTGTGGAACTCAAGATATGATTTTTAAGGTGACAGCAACACAGTTAGCCAGCTGTCTGGAAATTTTTAAAATGAACTGTGCAAGTAAATGAATTAAGTCAGTCAGCACCTCGTGTTCGACTCCGGCAACGGTCTCGGGCACGGGGTGTTACAGGTAATGGAAGTAGAGATGACATCGTTGAAAGATCAGAAACATTACCTTTTCCAGAACAAAACTTATATGAAAATATCCCTAGTACTAATACACAACATCAATGGGTTCGACATGATGTGGATGAAGATATTTACGAATAATGATGTAGTAAGATTTTACAATTTTTAAATTATATGTAATATTATAATTTTAATCTTTGTCATGTTATATAATTTAACTATTTTATATGTACTACTATTGTTGTAATTTGTTACTAAAACTTTAATTATTTTATGTGTTTTGCAGGAAAAATGCGTAGAGGAAGAGTACGAGATTTAAGTATTGTCCAGAATACTCCAAATTCGGAAGAAAGAAATAGTGAACAGCAGACAGTTGTTGGATCTTCGAATGTGCCGGAGACACTTGATGAGCTTGAAGAATTTCAAAGTAATATTATGTTCATTTTACATGTGTTGACTTTTATTATTGAATTATTTGTCAATTTTAATATAATAATAGTATATCATTTTTCAGCTAAAAGTGGTGGGACGCGTAGAGTTCGAGGACGTACGCTACTTAGAGATTTATACGACTTAGATCCTGTCGAGCGTGTTAAAGTAAGTAGAAATACTCATGGTTAGCCTGTTGGATCTGAAGCTCGATTTTTAGCAGGCTATTTGGGCATTTTAGCACGAAATGCAAATATGTTGCCCATCAACTACGAATCATGGCATCACATGCCTGATAGCAACAAAAACCAGGCTCTCGCTAATATTAAGGTAACAAAATGTGAATGCAATTTATAATACTTTGGCTTAAGTTTCATTTATATTTACATTCTAAACTTATGTTTTTTTTAGGAGAGATTTGCTTTAGAAGTCTCCGATGATTATATCAAGAAGGCATTAGGTAAAAGATGGAGAGACAATAAAAGCACTTTAAAGAAACAATATTTTAAAAAAGACATAAGCCTCGAGGAAAAACTGAGAAATGTTCCGCCAGGAATGCTGAGGTATCAATGGGAAGATGCGGTTAGATTTTGGAATTCAAAGAAAGGAGAGGTATTGCGTATTTCCAAACTCTTATATATAGTGTTTACTATATACGTAATAATAATTTTATTATGTAGGACCGTGAGCGAGTTGGAACAAGCAGCAGGCAAAAACAAAAATTCACGCACACGGCAGGTTCGAGAAGTTTTGCTTCTGTAGCTGAGGCCGAGGTATTATGAATTTATTAATTCTTTCAAATATTAATAACTTTCTATTATTAAATAATATTCTTACTACTATATTGTAGGAAGTCAAATCCGGACAAAAAGTTGGACGCCTTCAGCTTTTTGAGATTACGCATAGGAAGAAAGATGGATCTCCTATGACATCCGAAGCTGGAGAAATTATGATATATTCATTTAATAATATTTGATTTATTCTAAATATTTATAATCTTTAATTATAATTGTTTAATTCAATTCATCATTAGTAGTTTTAAAAAATGTTAAGTTATGTTGCATTTCTTTTTATTATATATTTCGTTTCTAATTCTTTAATTGATTTTTTAGGAGAAACTAAAGGAGAAGAAGGCGGAATATGAAGCGATTGCTTCGAGTGATAGTTCTGTTAATCTTGAGAACATTGATAACAGAATTATCACTGAAGTTGTGGGTCTTAAAAGGTACGGTCGAGTTCGATTTCAAGGATCTGGTGTTACCCCGACCCAATATTTTGGATCCGGCTCCCAGCAATACATGCCTTCTGGAAGTCAAGCTCAAGCTGAAGTTCAGAGGTTAAGAGACCAGATAGCTCAGATGCAAGCGAACATGGTTGAGCAAATTGCCGAGGTTCAACGAAAATATGAAGAACTCCAGCAACAACTTAGAGCGGAGGCAGCGGCTGCAGCGAGAGAGGCAGAGGCACGAGCGATGGTAGCAGAACAGAGCAAAAAGTACGATGACCTCTAGCTACAGCTTCAGCAGATGATGCATATGTTTCAACAATCGCAAAAGCCGCCGTCTTAGACATTAGTTTTCTTATTGTAAGAATGTTTTTAAGTTTTGTCACGTTTAACATTATTGTAAAAATATTTTAAATTATACTTTATTTATTAATTATATCATATATCTTTAGTTAAATTTGAAGTATCATTTAGAATTAATGTTTTTGGTTGTATTTTTTATGTTAAATTTGCTATTTTTGGCTGCATTTTATATTATATTTGTTGTATTTGGTTGGATTTTAATGCAGGAAGGGCTGGATATTGGTGAAAAAAAATATTACAAATCTGCCAAAATTAGCGGCGTTTGTAAAAAAAACGCCACTAAAAGCCTTGACCTTTAGCGGCGCTTTTACCACAAGCGCCGCTAAAAGCCTTGACCTTTAGCGGCGCTTTTTCCAAATAAACGCCATAAATTTTTGTGGCGTTACATATAGCAGCGTTTTTTGCGGCGTTTTAGAAAGCGTCGCTAAAAGTTTTAGTGGCGCCTAAAAGTGCCGCTAAAGGCTGAAAAAAACGCCGCTAAAAGTTTATTTTCTTGTAGTGCCAACCATAACCTAAATCAGTTCAAACCACAGAGACAGAATAAGTTGGCCTCAGCCCAGAATGGATATCAGAATAAAGCCCGTAGGCCCAGAACAGACCAGAATGGATATATCATGCTTATGCAGAAACCCAACCATATCCCACCACATACACCCCCATACTATCCTTTCACCATGTGGGGAGACTACTCGACCCACCCAACCGCTACACGCCACAGAAATATGCAGCACGGCTGCCAGATACAGAAAATGTGACAGAGTCACCAGATACAGATATTTTGTGGCAGTGCCACCAGAACAGATAATTTGTGGCATAGCCACCAGGACGCTTCCTCCATAATATAACCCATGTCCCCATGCAACAAATATTCATTCATGGCATACATCATACAGATTTAATTCATCATGCTTTTCAGACAAAATTAACCCTAGGGGTATAAAGGTCATTTTGCACACATAGGGGTATAATGGTAATTTTTCATACATAGGGGTATTCTAGTAAATCTAACTATTTCTAAGGTTTTCATGCATATCGTAGCCATTACGTTTAGCCTGAAACACTTACCGAGCGTTCTTACCGAATTGGGCCTGTTGGCCCATTAACCCAGTTTTGGCCCATTAAGCCCAAAATATCAAAACGCACGAAATAGCGCGTACCACAGTTTTATCACTTCCGATTACCAGTAATAATTACCCATACGTCTTACGAGCATTCGCACACTTGCAAGTGCCCAAAATACCGGCTTGTCGGCATTTCCGCTTTTCGACTTTTGCTGATCTAGCCTATGAGAGGGTGTCAGTTACACACCTGTTTTTGGGATTTCCTCGACGAGATCCACATGAACTGCCTACAATTGAATCACTTAATATTACTCCAAATATCGAAATAAGATTGAGTATATAGTCCCCTACCACATTCGGCCAAACATGCCTAAAACCCTTATTGCTCTTACCTTACTATCGAAAGATGGTTAACTCCAAAGATCCGATCGTTCCACCTATCCAAGCCCTTGATCAACCGCCTCTAAATCATGCTATTACCAAAACAAAATAGTTATTACGACCCCTCAGGGTTACAAGTACCAATCGACAACCTCCCTAACTTTTAGGGATTTCGGCTTTTCCTAAAATATGTAAGAAGACTAAGTTTTGGCGAAGACTTACCACCGATTCCTTAGTGACTGATTCCAATGAGTTTCCCACTCGATCCCAATGTAGATCTAAGCCCTCAGATGATAACAAAAGTCGATATTTCAGTGACTTCAATATTCGGCCAAGTCCCTTTTAATGCGGGGTTTTTCGGCTTTTTTGCAACTTGTGTTTAGAAAGGTAAAACGAGAGGGTCTTGCTATGGTCTTGTCGTCAAAACTTGAGGTTTTAGAGGGCTAGTGAATCGGCCACAAATGACGAAGGGAAGAGATGTGGTTTTGGTTATAAGAAATCGGCACAAAAAGAATAAGCTTTTGGGATTTCAGCTTTTTATGATGTTCGGCTTATAAGGCTAAAAATAAAAAGATTAAGGATGTGATGAAGAGTAAAGAGATAGAAGGGTTCGGCTATGGAGAAGGAAGAGGAGAAGGTAGATGGAGAAAAAGAAATAAAAAAAGAGGAGAAGAAAAGATGATCAGAATTTTGGCACAACACACCCCAAATGCCGAAATTCCCACTACTACAATACCTAGCCGAATTTCCCATGCTAGAGTCCCTTGGCCAGCCACCTCTTGCTCCTTGATCAGCTCCTAGATTTCCTCCCTTATCTTTATCCTTATTCAATCCCCTTACCTTCTTAAACTCTTCCTGACAGACTTTTATTTCAGTTCCATTACTTCCCTTTCCTGCACATAAAAAATTAATCACTTAATTTGCTGTCATTGTGACTTGAACCTGGGTCCTCCCCAAGCTTCCACACGCCACTAACATCCTTCCCAGTGGCGTCACATGCCACTTAACCACTTGCTTCCTTGTGATCCATTTTTCACAAATAATTCCTAAAAAGCCCAATTTGTCAGAATCCCTTTCCCCTACAGATTTAAAATTAATTAAAACTACCGGGTTTTATCCTAAGCTTGGGCCTTCTAGAGGCCCACCAACATAATTAATCCTACACATAACAAATAGAACACAAAATTTTAAATTTTACAACCTTTACAGAATTCTCGGAAATTTCGGGCGTTACATATATCTCAAGTCGATTCCATGTCCTAGACATGGCCTTACACTGACTATCATCTCGTGGCCAACGCTTGTCCCAGACATGTCTTACACTAGCTTACGTCTCGAGGCCGATGCATGTCCCAAACATGTCTTACACTAGCTCTCATCTCAATGTCGGTGCCATGTCCCAGACATGGTCTTACACTGGCTCTCATAATGTGGCCAATGCATGTCCCAGACATGTCTTACACTAGCTCACAAACAAATGACCCAAACGTCATGGCATGAATATCCGATTTACTTTTTCAGGTTACAATTGAATTTCCACTATCTCAATTATCATTATACATTCTCAATTTCACAACCAAACAATTCACGCAATATTAAATCAATACAATTCAATACATACATTAACAATGTAGTTATATTATTTACAAACAACTTACCTCGGTTACAAAACGTATACGACTAGTAGGTTTAGTCGATTTGCTTGGCTTTCCCCGGGTCAAGGTTCAGATTTGACAATTCTTAATCTATATTAGCAAAATACACTCGTTTAGTCACTAAATTCAATTAGGCAAATCAAAATTCTCATTTTCGATAAATGACCATTTTGCCCCTAGACTTTGGCAAAAATGACTATTTTACCCCCTATGCTCGAAAATCAATTTTTATCGAATTTATTTGCATCTTATGCATAGCTGAACTCTTTTTACTATTATAGAATCTCCAAATTCATCATTTTTCACACATTTATCAACTATTTTACAACTTGTGCAAAATAGTCCCTTTAGGTGTTTTCATGGTGACACCTTTCACAAAAGTTGTCTATTACACAACTAATACTCATATTATTCCATAAAATTTCAGAAAAAACCCTAAACGCTCTCATGGAAAAACCCTAGACCTTCAACCATTTTGCAAGATATACCCCTCATTTGAAAGCTCATGCCTCAAGGGTCTCAAAAATACAAAAATCATCAACAAAAGACATGGAAATCACTTACTTGTGAGTGCTTCAAGTTGCTGAAAATTTTGAAGTTCAAAACCTTCCTATGGATGGTAAAAAGCGGTGAAGAAGAAGAAAAATAAGAGATGTGGCCTTTATTTTATTTAATTTAAAACTAGTCAAAATTGGTGACCAAACACCACCTAATTTTGACTTTCCTATCAAATTGTCTCCTATGGCCGGCAACCCTAGTCTCTAAGGGTCTAATTGCTCTTTAAAGACCCCCAAATTTTATCCTCTAGCTATTTGACATCTTTAGCTATCAAATTAGGACTTTTACATTTTATGCGAGTTAGTCCTTTCTCGCAATTGGGCTCACAAACGTTAAAATTAGCTCACCAAATTTTTTATGCACTATTATAACCATGCTATGACTCTATTCTGATAATAAAATAATTTCTATAACTTTGGATTTGTGGTCTAGAGACCACTATTCTGACTAGCCCCAAAATCGGGCTGCTGCATTACTGGTTTAAGGCGATTCATAATAACCTTGGAGAGAATTTTGTACGAAACAATACAGAGATTTATTGGTCTAAACTGCAAAAATAACTCAGGGGAAGCAACCTTCAGAATGAACACAATTTAGGTTTCATTGAAAAAATCCTCTAAGTCACCATTCTCAAAGACTCTCCTGACCATTGCCACTAGAGACTCCCTAAAAACATTCCTCTACGACTAATAAAATTGGGCATGCAGTCTATCAATCCCTGAGGCCTTAAGTGGTGCCATTTCAAACAAAGCATTATGAACTTCCTGGATTGAAATCAAGTGTTTCAAAAAGATCAGGCTCAAGAATAGGGAACACGTTTCTAACAGGAAAAAGGCTCACATTGGTCGCATCATCAGTATACAATTGCTGATAAAATGAAACAAGTTCATATTTGATTTTATCCTCCTCATAACACCATAACTTATCATCCAGCTTTAGTGAATTAATCTAATTAACCGTTTTCCTTATACTCGCTTGATAGTGAAACTACTTTGTATTTTGATCTCTGAATGAAAGCCAATCACTTCGTGATTTCTATTTCAAAAAGAGTTCCTCATTGTCGATGACTCCTTTGAGCTCACTTTGCAATTCTTTCTTTGACTCAATAAGCTTTATTGAGCGATATCTCTCAAGGCATCGTTGAATCCCACCAATCTGTGGCACTAAAATCTGCTTTCTCTTAAGAATGTTGCCAAAAACCTCTTCATTCCATTTCTTCAAAGCATCTAAAAAATTCCTTACAGAGCCCTCCAACTGCTCGCCAGTACCCCAATTCTCATTAACAAAATGACCAAAACCGCTATGAGAAAGCCAAGTGCTCAAAATTTGAAATAGGTGAGGGGCTTTTAAAGTATTATTCTATTCAAATCGAATAGCTAAGGGGCAATGATTGGATTTAATATTTTAAGGTGATAAACCATCATGTTAGGAATCAAATTATTCCATTGGTAATTGCACAGTGCATGATTAAGGAATTCAAACAAAGGACCTCTATTCCAAGTGGACTTTGGACCTTGAAAACCAATATCCTTCAGATTATAATCAAAGCAAATCTGTTAGAAGAGAGGGCAAGTACATCCATTTCTCTTCGAGCCTCTTTGTTTTTCATCTTTATTAAGGACCGCATTGAAATCTCCTGCTAGCATCCTAAGAGCCTTAATATTCTAGGTTATATTACCAAGCTTAACCCATAACTCCTTCCTCAATGCCCACTAAGGCCTCCCATAAATCCCGGTGAACAAACGCAATCATGTGAACCAAGAAATTTCACTTTCAAATGCACAAATTAAAAATTGTTAATTTTCACAGTCATATTAACAATATCCTTCCACAAAATCCAAACTCCCCCGAAGAAGCCATTAGCTTCGACTCTGTGAGAATTTGGCAATCCAATCTTCTTAATAACACATTCTACCTTAATACCATTAACCCTAGTTTCACCATATCTAGTTCAAAGTCATGCAAATATTCCTTTAAAAATCTATGAAATTTTGGATTTCCAGCACCCTAGCAGTTCTACACAACAATATCAGCTTTCATAGAATACATATATTAAACCAAACCTGGACCGGGAGATTTAGTCTAAAAAGGCGTCCATCCTCACTGTACCTTCCTCGTCATCCATAACATTCTCGCTGTGAACCTCCAAAATTTGATTTAACTCTGTATAGCCTGGCTTGGCTCGCTAACAATTTTCTGTTCAATTTCCCATACTGTGTTGGCCAGGTTCCTAACTTCTCACTAAACCTTTAACTGCTCCCTCTAAAGGAACCGATAACTCCTTTTGTGATTTTCTTCTTCAATGACACTGGCAACAAGCTTGGGGAAATTACATTTGTAAATCCCAAATTTTCATTGAGATTAGCAGCCCTAACAATACCCTTATTCAAGCTTCTATTTTCTTTCAAATTCACTACATAATGGTGTTTGAGATCAAATAGAATAAGTCTATTTGAATTCCCTCCACTTTTAATTCCTAGCCTAAACATTGACCCAGCATCCTTACTACCCAAACCAGATCCCGACCCATCGTTCCAAATACCCAACTTTATACCCATTGGCCCATTTATAAGCTGTTTTTATTTCCTGAGCTTATTTGCAACTTTTAGCCCTTTTTCTTTTTGAGCTCTTGCTCTCAGTAACATCCCTTCGTGATTTGTCTCTTTTTTCTACCCTTTCTTCACTAATACTATCCCTATTATTATTTCCCAAAGAAACAACCTTTATCCTACATTTAATATTCTACTTCCTAAATTTAAAGGGTCTCGAAACTGGTGCCTGTAATCCATCATTCACCTCCCCAACTTTAGAAAGAACATTAAACATAGATTTAACACAATTATTTCCCTGAAATGGTCCCGATCCTGTTGCTCTCTGGCATTGTTGACGTCGTTGCTGATGATCGACCACCATCCACTCTCTAAACTCCTTTTTTTCCGCCCTTTCTTGAACACCTAGACTATCCCCTTTCTGAGCTAATGATTTATTTCCATGTAAATTCTGCCCATCACCTTCCACACCATTCTCTAGAGAAACATGGGCACACACATCCCTCAAATGTTCAAAACTCCCACAATGGAAGCAATTTGACGAAAGAGACTCATACTCAATTTGATGAATTTTGCTCGCGATCTAGATCTTTGAAACTAGAGGTTTGGACAGATTCACTTGCACCACAAACCGTGCAAACTGGCCCCGAGATTCTTTGTCCATTTGGAAGTCACTTTTAACTACCTTTCCAATAAACTCCTAATATCTTGTAGTAAAATCCTTTTGTATAAAGCTCCAGAAAGCCCTATAATACATGTAACACCCCTTACCTGTGTCCTACACCGGGACAGGGTACGAGGCATTACCAGACTTAAACGCAAACAATCATGCAAATCGAGCCATAAAATTTCATTCATATTCTAAAACATTTAATCACATGCACATAGTCCCTTATTTGGGTTTACGAAGCCCAAAACATACTTTAGAAAGGGTTCGGGACTAAACTGAGAACTTTGGAAAGCTTTAAGAAAAACTTATAAATTTTTCTCATGAAACAGAGTCACACGCCAGTGTGGACAAAGGGGCACGCCCGTGTGCCATCAACATGGCCGTTTCCTCAGGCCGTGTAACTCTCTGTTTATGACGTCAGCAAATAAATTGAACCACAAGGCCAGGCCACACGCCCGTGTCACCAAGCCGTGTCCCTCACACAGTTGAGACATACGGTCGTGTCTCATCTCGTGTAGCCAACACTTAGACTATTTTCCAAGCCTTCGTGTTACCCTTAATTCCATAACTCATTACACACATTAAGGACACAGATCATGGCATCATTTTAATGGTTTAGCCTCCTTTATTAAGATATATTCTTAATATTAACATGTCATCGTTCACGTATTTTGCATACTCGTGCAATATCAAGTCTAGATGCAATCATCCATATCCATTAGTCTTACTATTGTACCACCTTTACCAATAATCTAAAATTATCCACTTATCACTTATTTCTTTAGACCTTAAGCATTCAAGTTCAATCAACATCATCTTATTTCCCTATCATGCACTTTCTCATAGCAATGACCAGTTCGATTGGTCATGAAGCATTCATCATACACACATGTTATACACCAATCATGCATTTTCAATGAGCATATTCACATCATAAGCATTAGTACATAGTATGGATAAATAAGCTTACAAGCCATAACCATTATAAGCCACATCTCATGGCTATATACAATGAATGAATATAAGCCATACATTTTGCTAATCATAACGACATTCTATCATAAAACTAAGTCCCTATACATGCCACTCACTTGAAATCGCTACTATATATATCAATACTCCAAAGATGATGTCTCGATAGTGTGATGCTGCCTCTGACGATCTCCAACCCCGAGCCGACTTGACAACACTAAAAGAAATGGAAATGAGGGAGTAAGCTTTAAGCTTAGTAAGCTCGTATGAAAAATAATAAACAATATATTAAAATGCTATTTTTCAATTCCTCTCTATTTATTCAAAGTCCAATTAAGCTGTTTTCTCGAGTCACAGTCACTAAATTATTTATATCTAAAGATACGAGACTCCAAATTTAGAAAGGGTAATTTTTCCAGAAACTAAACTCACATAACTTCTTACCATAAAATATCAAAATTTTTGGTCTAGCCAATAAGTACAGTTTATTATTCAAAGTCTCCCCTGTTTTGCTATTTGACAGCTTTGACCTTTCTTCACTAACATTCATTTATCTCATAGTACGGGATTCGAATGATGATTTTGTCTATTTCCCTTGAAAATATACTCATTAAGGATTTTAATCATGTAATTTATAACCCATGATTACTTTCATAAAAGTTTTAATGATTTTCCATAGTTAAGACAGGGGAGCCCGAACTCACTCTAACTCTGTCTCACAAGAATTCAAATATCTCATAGTATTAAATTCTTTTGCTTATATCGTTTCTTCTATGTAAAGCTAGACTCAATAAGCTTTCATTTCATATTGAATTCAGCCTTTAATTCGACTTCCACAATTTTTGGTGGATTTTCAAAGTCGGACTATTCCTGTTGTCCAAATAGTTTTAGAGCAACAAAATGGTAATCATCATAAGATTGCCATAAAAATTATTCTTATATGTATCACTCATTTATTTGCATTCTTACCACAAGTCCACTTCACTTCCCATGTCCAACACATGTTCGTTGGCTTCGAATATGTACCTATGCTATCTCTTAGCACCACCACTCATCCAAACGTGATAATCATATTCATTATAATAGTATCTTATAACATAAATGAGTTTGTCATGGCAAAAACCCTTTTTATTCATTTCTCATATTAATCCCATTGAATTTTCTCAAAAATTTCGATGGATATCCCATGTACCATCAAATCGTACAAGTGATCATTTCAAGTACACACTCCTGCGAACCTCACATCTTACGACGAGATTACCAGTCTAGGCTAAATCCCTTATAACGACATGTGCTCTAATGAGCTCGTATCTGAATTACCAGTCCAGGCTAAATTCAGATCCTAAATTGAATTACCCATCCGGGCTAAATCCACTACCACACATATTCTTTGGGAGGCTCGATCACTAAAGGAACACCAGTCTGGGCTAGATCCTTTTTACTGTCAATTCATTTCAAGAAATCCATCAGATATCCTATTTCATTCAACTGAGATTTTTCTTTCTCTTATTATCAATCATGTCAATGTTTCATAAATTTTCATACATTGAGCATTCAAATCATATCCTTGTCAAGAGCGTACATTTATCATATAATTATCATTTGAGCAATTAACATACCTCACACATTGTATTTACTTACAAATGGACTTACCTTCCTTTCACTCTTTCACAAGTTATCCAACTTAATAAAACATCATGTTATATCAAATTCTCAATATATTCAGCTATTATATAGCAAGCCATCAACGATTGAACCATCAAACATTTCATGTGCTACTAAACATATATCATTGTTCTCACAAATTTTATTTACCATTCTTTCATCACTTTTCAATATATATTAAATCATGCCATTCGTGCAATAATAGTATAGAATTTTCAATTCAAATATAGCATTTCAATAATATTGACACACGAACTTATCTCGGCACCAAAATAGCAAAAAGGAACCTAACCGTCGATTTTCCATTTTTCACCCGATCTAGGCCCAATCCTCGTTTTCCTTGATCTATTATATCATATTTAGTCTAATTATTAGTCACATTATTTAATGTGATCCAAAAATCATATTTTGGTGAAATTATGTTTTTGCCCTTAAACTTTGTCAAAATCACACTTTTACCCCTAGGCTCGTAAAGTGATTTTGATTCAATTTTCTCACTCTATAGGCCTAGCCGAACCATTTTTATAACTATAGAAAACTACAATTCTCATCAAACATCCTTTTATGCCATTTTTAAAACTTTTACAAAATGGTCCTTCGGACGTTTTCTTCGAAAATCGCTTAGTAAAAGTTGTTTATTTAGCACCCAACACTCGTTTTCCACCATTAGACATCAAAATGCGTGCATGTCACACATGGTTCAAATTTTAAACATGAACCCTAGCTCAAATTAATGGTAGAAATAGGTAAATCAAGTTACCGGGTCTTCAAAAATGTAAAGAACATTAAAAACAGGGCTTGGGATCACTTACAAATGAGCTTGGAAGCTTTGAACCAAACCCTAGCCATGGTGTCCACGCAAGTTTCGGCTGAATGGAGAAGATGATGGCCAATTTTGGTTTATTTTCCCTTTTTAATTATTTTAATTATTAGATTACCAAATGCCCCTAACTTAAAAATATTTTATTACACCCATTTCATGTCTATTTTTGTCCATCACTAACTAATGGTCTAATTTCCATATAAGAACCTTTAATTTAAAAACTCATAACAATTTAACCCTTTTAACATGTGGAACTCAACTTTTACACTTTTTACAATTTAGTCCTTTTGACTAAATTGAGTGCCCAAACGTCAAACTTTTCGAACGAAATTTTCACGAAACCATCCCGTAAAATTGTAGACCATAAATATATAATAAAAATGAATTTTATTATGTCAGATTTGTGGTACCAAAACCATCGTTCCGACTAGGCCCAAAATCCGGATGTTACAATTCAAACCCAAGCCACAACATATTGTGGAAATGCCTCAAGAGTTGAAAATTGAGTCAACCAAGGTTGAACGGTCAGATAATGTCAAAAGATAACCTAGGGACCCTTTGAAATAGTCCAAATTGGATTCAAACTTTTCCAAATAATAGTCATTATCGATTCCTATTAATTGGAATCTCATCGTTGGTTTCTGTAACACCCTATAGCCGGCCTGGACACCAAGCCGAATATCGAGATGCCACACCATTGGCTCACATCGATTGATTTCATTGTAATTATCAAAATTAAATACATGCAGTTTCGTTTTACTTTAAGTACTCTAGCATTTATGATAATATCAAGTCATACAAACTTAGTTTAGCGTTTAATCGTATTAACATATGAAAAATAAACATAAAATGTACATATCTCAAGCATCGAGACCATTTAGCAAATTTTCCCAAAAATGTTACGTAGGTATCGATATCGTGTCTATGGTATCGATATTTCCTTTAAATGGTATCGAAACCACCTGAAAAATTGATACCAAACTAGCATTCTATTTCTCGCCAAATTTCAAAATATCAGAAAATATCGGTACCTTTCGCTAGGTCTCAATAATTACACCCTGAGTATCGATACTCGGGCTAAGGTATCGATACTAAATTAGTATTCTGACTCCCTGCACTTTCAAAAATATAGAGGTATCGTTTTAAAAGCCCTAATATTGACACCTCTGCTTAGATTACAAAAATTCAATACGTAAGACCATTTAAGTCATTCAAGCTTAATCCATAAACATCACGTTTCATTCACCTAGTCATATAAGCATCAAAATGTCTAAAACAATAGCCCAAATACCATATCTAAGTCCACATGCTTCCAAACATACATAATAAGAAAATAATCCCAAATACGTCTTAACAACCAAATATAAAATGTCCACCACATTGCCTTTTTATTCCCTAGAACTAAAATAAGCAAAACACCTACTATAATGAATAAAGAATGGCTTAGATCGATCCCTCGATGGCCACGCCGCTCACACCGGGAACGCAACTACTTTACAAAGGATAAAATGGAGAGGGTGAGCTTAACAAGCTCAGTGAATGCTTAGAACAACCACTACGCAAACAAGTCATCACGCATCAACCAAACAATATATAACATATTCTCAAAATGTCATTAACTAAGTGTCATAATTCACATATTTAGTCATATTCCATTCATTCTTTTACACCTTATTTATACAAACGTTTAGGCATACATATATCAATATTTTGACACATATCAATCACATATAAGCATATATAGTTACATATAATCACATTTAGTCATTGTGTATGAGAATTTGGCTCTTGAGTTTATGAAACATAAAAGGACTCTATCACCACTCATCGGATACAAAGATATCCAATACACCACACATAGACTCGAAGAGTCAAAAACATCCCATAAGCAAAGCATATAGTTAACACTGTCAAACACACCACACATACATATCCCAGTGAATGGAGCTTGGCTCACATTCCTTTACTTCTCCAAAAATGTCCTTAGGCCTCAGTGCCCCATATATCACAACACAAGTAAGTGAGTACTCACAATCCTATAGCATGCCAACTATATCCAACAGTTTCATCAAATCAAAAGGCCAAAATATTCATATTGTCATCAAATATTACTTACTGATTATCTGTACGTATTCACTGCATAATCATATCATTAGCACATTATACACACTGTCACATGGCATGAATAACATACCCTCATATTTACCATCACAATAGTCATCACAACATGTTCATTTTCATCACATCATAATTCACTTTATCACAATTCACAAACATATTTATCACATATTTAGCATAGGTAAAAGAAAACTTACACTTGGAAATTAGAGGAGGGGTTCAGGCTACCTGTAAGTTCCCAAAATACACAACCAATCATCTACAAGTAGCGATTCTAAAACACTCACCGAAATATTCGCTTTTGCTGAAAAAACGAAAGCTTAAACAGGCTTTCCTTTGCCTTTATCTCTACTTGTTGAAGGTCCTGTTGACACCAACACTTCAACAAGACAAACCATACATATATTCAGTCAACAATCAGTCAATAACTCACCCCAAACAATCACAAACACAAGCCTAAGCTACAATCTTTTCTAACCAAAACCTTTAGCACAATAAACTTCAAATTCGAATAACTTAGTCTACGCTTAGTCTTTTCGCATGAAACAAATTCCATTCATCTACATATTTATCTATGACTAATTCCAACCTTTTAACTTCACAAAACTATGCGTTTTAAGGTATTGAAAATTTTCGACAAGTTTTGGCCATTATAATAAAAATTCATTAAAACCCTAGAAATCCTTGATGAAACTTTAAAGTTACTTTAGAAAGCTTATAATTAGGTTAAAAATATTTGAAAAACACTTTAAAACCAAGTTTTTATCCACAAACTCAAAATTCACCATTAAAGACTCAATTTTCGGCTTTAATCAAAACTTGCGACTTAACAACTAAAAATTTAGTTTCAAAGATCCAATAACATTAAAAACTAATGAGAATGTGAATGGTTACCTTTAATGAGAGGAATAACGAGTTTTTGATGCAAATATGGAAAACCCACAAGTGGAGAAGATGATGAAATTGGTGAGATTTTTGGGTATTTTTCTGAAGATTTTAAGAGTTTTAATGCTTGGAAATGAAAGAAATTCAAAGTATTATAGTTTGGGAGTAAAAAATCAATTAACAGAGTGAGGAATAGTAAGGGATGGCAATACTAAGAAGGTGGGAAGAAGCATTGGTGAATATAATTGGGAATGGGGGTTTATGAGGTTGATTTTGAGAAATTGGTTTAATTCTTCATAAAGACTCACAGCTTTGACCCTTTTACAAATCAGTCCATTTTCTAAAATTAAAGACATTTAAAACTCATTTCCAAAAATTGATTTAACTTTACGAAAACCATTGTCTAAAATATTATCGAGTGACAACCTTACAAAATTTCGAGCTCATATAGGCCAAAATTCCTAAAATACCTATAAAACTCCAAGGCCTAATTTGGGATGTGACAGTTTCCACAACACACACACCTTGTGGAACAAGGTGTTGTATCCAATTTTCCTTCCTAACAACTTAACTACTAGTGTCTTCAACATACTTTCTTCAATAAGTCCATAAACCCTATCTGAAAACTCAATTGAATACGCTCTATCAACAACGCCTTTCCTCACATCATTCTCTCAAAGAACAAAATCATCCACTTCCCACTCATCATCCATGGTGTTATTCATGGAACCTGTATTCTGAACAACATCCCTAAACGATAATGATTTGTATGTCCCTTCACCCAGGGTTTCCAAATCTCCTCATTCATCCGGTGGCTCCTCCTCTTAATGCCTAACTTTCTTCGTAACCCTACCAGACACAATTTATGTTTGTTCACTCATGTTCAATACACTCTATTGTATTCTATATTCTTTTAAATTTTAAACATTATGTTAATCTATATTTACGAAGCTGTGTTATTAAATGTTAATATTGAAACATAATTTTAATTTTGAAATATTTATTTTTAAAATAAAAATTTACCTTGAAATTTAATGTTTTTAATTACTAGACTATTTGTTAAATATTGAAACTATTTATACATATTTTATTTTTCACTAGCAATGTACCAAATCAATATATTTAACATTTATTTTAATTATTAGCATATCTAATTATTATTATCATTGTAATTTTATATTAGGAAATTATAGAATACAACATATATTAATTTTGTTATTATTATAAAGTCGAGCACTTTAAGTTTAAAAACTAATTTCATGAAAATTTTTACTAATCTATTTTATGAATATTACATTGATACATATGATTGATCCATGCATGGCACGTTCACTAAAAAAATTACATTTACTAACAAAACCTTATACTGATGGACAAAGACAGTCAAGATAGGTTAGTTTTACTGATGAAACATATAAACAATCAGTATAAGGCTAAACTATACTAATGGGCACATAAACCATCAGAATAAAATTCAATATATTAACAGTTTTTTAAAATCTGTCTATAAAAATTGACTTTGCACTAACGGAGTTTAGGTGTCCGTCTGTATAGTGTCAACATAAATTAAGGGTCCATTTGATTGCCAGTAAAATGTTTTCCGTAAAATGATTTCTGGAAAATGTTTTACTTTTCTGTAAAATGATTTACCAGAAAATATTTTCTGGTGTTTGATTGAATCTGTGTAAAATATTTTCTGCTGTTTGGCAGATTTCCTGAAAATATTTTCCGGAAAATTTTTTTTTACATATATTAATATATATTAATAATTTTTTATATTTTAAATTATTTTTACATATATTGCAATGATTTATTTATAATAATACTCAATTATTAAGCTACAACATTAATCGTTAAATTGAAAAAAACTAATATCAAATAAATTATTTGTAATTGTGTTAAAAAAACAAGTATTGAATAATTATAAATTGTTTCGAAACCACAATGAGTACTAGAAATTAATAATATTATCCAAATACATAATTAGTAGTACACCACATAGTAACAACATTGTCCAAGTGCATAATATACCTTAAAAAGGAACATGCTTCGAAAGTAGCATCTAAATTTGAACTACTGTGAATTGTTAAACACAGGTCCAAAGTCGTAACAAACTACTTCATTGTCTCACCATAAGACCCAAGTCATTTTCATTGTCTATTACACAAGAACCACTTATTGGTGTAGCACACGTATTTTCCGGGGAATGATGAAGGTCCAATGGGTAAGTGTAGTTTTGCTGCGAAACAAGACTGCCATCGGGTGAAAAACTGGCTGTCGAAGAAGAATTCTGCATACTGGACGATGAATCAAGGGTGCAGTATCGCTCCAGGTTAGGAACTGAATGTTGCACACTATTGCTGCCATCATCAGAACCTGACTAGTATGGCTCTAAACTCTGGTTGGGAGGCCAACAATAGGACTCCAGCTCTTGCACGGGCCAATCAATGCACTTGCCTGTAATTTTATGTTTCTAAGACGTTTGCATTGCAGAAGTTTCTTTTATTTAATTCTATGAGTCAAAAGACAACAACGGAGCACTGCAAAACCTTTCTGCGTATTTAACCGATAGCACTGTTATTATGAATAAGTTAAATCACCCAACAATTTCCAACAACTGCTGCTTGGCACGAATAATACATCAAAGAGAAGAATCGGATGAATTCTGCATAGAAGGTCAACAAAAGGCATTAGCTATATTTTATGATGGAGAAATCAAGTAACGCCAGCTTTTCTTTTATATCAGATGAAATCAAACAAGAAAAAAGATGCACCAAATGGAAAGGAAAAGGAGTTCAAATCTTCTTAATCCTACATGTGTTAATAACCTAACACGTCTGCCATGCATAAGATGGACACCAGTACAAGTTTTCAGCCCCTAGAGTAAAAATATAGATGGATTTCATGCGTAACATAGCTGGCTAAGAAGATTGTATGAATGAAATAGTAGGCAGGTAGGATGATGCAAGATATATAAAAAATTTTTATTTCAATCTTCAGGTAAAACATGTTTCATAAACAAATATCAGCAAGGAATTAACATGAAAAAGGTTTATATAGGAACTTGAAAGGGAAAGAAAAAGTAGCTCATTCATTAAAAGGACAGAAAGCATCTAATAGATTCATGCAGCTAAAGCTTTTACAGTAAAACAAAGAAAAAAATTACAAAATCAAACCAGCGCTATGCTGCTAACATAGAACTAAAAGTTGTAAGTGAAATTAAAAGAACATGAAGTTTTTCTGCAATGAAACAAAACAAACATTCATTATTTAATATGAAACTATGAAATTGTTTTATATTTCCCTAAAAGAGTGAAGATTTCAAGGATAAAAACATAAAAAGGCAGGGTTTAAAGAAGAAAAGACAATTACTTTCGAACATGCATGAACATAAAGATTATACCTTTACAACAACATACATGTTATCTCAAAGAAAACTTGGTACTAAAAATTCAGCTAAAAAAACTCATTTCAGACCTCAAATGCATTCAATTTGCATCATATATAAGAAGAAAAATAAATACCGAGAAACAAAGCAACAAACCATGAAACTCGGTGACTTGGGAAAACAAAATCACCCCCAAAACCAGAAAAAAACTTTAACAAAGACCCTAGTTAATTTTAAGTAATAAAAGAAATGGATTGAATACTGATATCCCATACCTTATTTTGATTCCACTTCTAAACTAAAAGTTTTGGTGCTAAGTTGTGAGAATAACACTTCATCATCCATTGACACCTGAGCGACAGGAACATCAACACCACCGCTCTCTTCCTCATTCGCCATTGAATTCTCCAAGCTATCCAAATCATCGTCATCTTTGTTAGCCACATAAATTTTGTACCTTTCACTAACCCTGTGACAGGCCAAAATTGACCCTAGTCGGGAAGTGGTTTCGGGACCACAAAATCGAGTCATAAAAATAATTGATTTCTATATTCTATGCTTATTATGTGTGTACATGAGTATGTGGAAGTTTCATTCTCCAATTTTGCCAATTGCATGAGAAATTATTAAATAGGGATTGATATGAGACATGGTGAAAATATGATAGGCTAATTTAAAATGGTCTATTAATGGATGTTGTGAAAATGATGGGTTTGCATGTCAAATTACCCAAAATTTGAGCTAGTGGTTGGCCATGCTATGGGTGGAAACATGTTGGGAACATGTTGGCCTAGTGAGGTATGTAGGAAAAAAAATAAAATAAGGGGCATGGGCATAAAATAATGAAAAGGAGTATGATGAATACAAAAAAAAATGTGTGTAGTTGTTCCCCCCCCCATTGCAGTGAGCTAAAGAAAAGAAAGGAGAAAATTTTTGTTCATCCTTTCTCATCTTCATTTAGCCGAAACTAGAAAGAAAAAAACAAAGAAAAAAAATGCTCATCCTTTGGTTCATCCTTGGCCAAAAATTTTAAGGAGGAAGGAAGAAGAAAGGTTGAAGAGGTTCGGCCATGCATGTAGCTAGGCTAAGGTATGTTTGATGATGTTCCATGAGATGCATGCATGTTTTAGTTGTTAGCTTGAGTTCTACCTAGCCCATGGTCTAAATCTTGCTATGTGATGGAAATGACACTCGGCCATGGATGCATCATTCTTGGTTGATGTTTGATGTTGTGGTGATGAGGCATGAGGATGAGTTAAGATTCGGCCTAGGTGGAGTTTGTGTTAATGCCATTGCATGCTAAATATGAAGCTTGTTAATGATGCATGTGATGGTGGCTTGATGATTCTTGAACCTCCTTTTAGCATTTTTGAGTGAGCACATATGTGCATTGGTTGCTAAATGGAGAAGAATCGGCTAGCAAGTTGTGTGCTAAGGCCGAATATAACTTTTGCATGTTAATGAGCAATGCATGTGTTAAATTGATGGAAAGGGAGAGGATGCTTTACTAGAATGTATATGTGTGTATTAGCCAAGTTTTGAACTTGAAACAAAAGGGTGTTTAGTCAATACAAGTGACCATACTTGTAGAATGTATTAAGTGTTGAAATCGGCCCCAAAATAGACATGCATATTCGGCCAAGGGGGAAAAATTAGCTAAAATGTTGAGTTTGATTCATGATTCCGTACATATGTGACTTTAATGTCTAATGTATAAATATGGGCTAAGTGCCTTGTGTTCCTCTTTTCGATGCTCAAATGATTAAATCAATTTATTTGTTTCATTAAGCTCAAGAGCAAAGGGGAACTAAATCCGATAAAGGGAAGGAAAAAGTGGTCGAATAGCTATCGGAATCGTTCGACAACACCCGAGGTAAGTTCTTGAGTAAGAGAGCTTAAATTATGATGTGATTAGATCATGTTTTAAGCAAATTAAAATCATGCTCTTTGTGTGGCTATTGAGCCGAATTTGCAAGAATGATAAATGTCATGTGTTTGAGTTTTGCTAACGAAAATGAAATACGAATGGGCCATCATTTATTGTTAAATGTGCATGGTTATTTGAATGATGTCCGGGCTAAGTCCCGAAGGCTTGTGCTAAGTGACAATATCCGGACTAAGATCCGAAGGCATTTGTGCGAGATACTAATTCCGGGCTAAGCCCGAAGGCATTTGTGCGAGATACTAATTCCGGGCTAAGCCTGAAGGCATTTGTACGAGATACTAATTCCGGGCTAAGCCCGAAGGCATTTGTGCGAGTTACTAAATCCGGGTTAAGTCCCGAAGGCATTTGTGCGAATTACTATAACCGGGCTATGTCCCGAAGGCATTTGAACGAGGAGCTATATCCGGTTAAATTCCGAAGGTACGTGATTTGGGAATGAATGAACTTGCTGTAAAATTCCAGTTAATACTCTCGAAACATCCCAACATTGAGGTATGTTTCGTATGTGCTTGAATTTAGTTGAGCCCTTACAAATAAGTATTCGCTCAGTTGATAAACGAGCTACCGGCCTTTGGCTGAGTTGATCTTTTGTGTATGTACATAAGGGTTGATAATGTGAAGCAAGTACGATATCGTAAATTTGTGCATATGAAATTATCCGTTTAGCTATATGAATGCTATACTTTTGTTGTGCTGGAATTCCTTGCTCAAAACTTACTAAGCATAAATTGCTTACTCCGTTTCATTGCTCCTCTGTTTTATAGATTTGGTTCTCCAGCTATCGGACTCGGGATCTTGAAGTCAAAGTCGCCCACACTATCAAAGCCCCCCTTTTGGTACAATTTTGGTTGAACTTCGAAATGGCATGTATAGGACTACCCGTTTGTTGTGGGTCGTGGACCCTTTGGACTTGTATAAATTTTGGATAGCCATGCGAAAATGGCTTATATGTGTTTGAGTATAATGTTATAATCATTTGGTGTGGATATGCTTGACAAGGATTGGCCACGGGGATGGTTAATCACTTTCATAAATTGTGCTATTTATGCAAAAAGGGCTAGTTGAATCATGGAAACCATGAATAGGTAAAGTCTACCTTAAAGGCAGATGCTGACAGCAGCAGTGATGTAGATTTGGAAATCACTAAAATAGTAGGAATGGAATTAAATAGTGAATAAATTATGTAAACAAACCTTGATGAATTTACTTTCATAGGAAAGTAACGAAACAATCATACGGACAGTATGTTAAGAGATATTCAGGTTCTCGTGAGACAGGGCCAGAACGGTTTCTGGATTCCTGTTCCGACTTTGGAATTCATTATAAATTAACCAGAGATAATTAGGAGTCATACATATATGTATAGATTCCTCTCTGAGTTTAGTTCTATAGAAACAAACGGCATCAGTATTGGAGCCCTGTACAAGGAGATATCCAAGTCGTAATGCGCAAAGGTCAGGGTAGTCGATCCCTGTAACATGGGAGACTTTGACTAATAAACTGTACTAATGGCCAGACCAAAATTCTAGAAAAAAATATGTAGATGGGCATATGAGTCTAGTTTCAGGGAAAAATCACGAAACTGATTTCGAGTTGTGAAACTCAAGATATGATTTTTAAAGCGACTAGTACGCAGATTGGCAGTGTCTGGGAAATATTTTTATAGGGGTTTAAAGTCTGTTAACACCTCGTGTTCGACTCGGTGTCGGTCTCGGGTTCGGGGTGTTACATTTGATTGTATCAGAGCTACGGTTTATCGATTTAGACTACGTAATGCGTTGGGTCTAGCTATACATGCATTTTATGTGATTACTTGATGTGTGTGATTTCTGACATTGTAATGTGTTTTTATAGTAATGGATCCGATCCCAACGAGAGTAGCTGATGATCTTGAGGTGTAGCGCCTGCTCCCGCACAAGGGACAGCGCCGGCGGACTCTCAACCTAATGCTAGTAACCGAATGATGAAGCTAGACAAGCTTTCTATAGCGTGATGAATGATTGGTTCAACCAATACATTCGAACTAATACGGTTGTCCCACAACCTCCATTCCCAACTAATACCACCCCGCACCTACAATACCTCCGGTAACTGACCAAATAAGGTCAAATAAGCCCCAATTGACAGAATCCGAAAACATGGGGCTACTGAATTTAAAGCTACGGATAGCGACGATGCCGAGCAGCTGAATTTTGGTTGGACAACACTATCCGGGTACTCGATGAGCTATCTTGTACACCCGATGAATGCCTAAAGTGTACTATCTCCTTGCTACGTGATTCTGCCTATTATTGGTGGAGTACTCTGACTTCTGTTGTGCCCCGAGAGCAAGTAACTTGGGAGTTTTCCAAACTGAGTTTCGGAAAAAGTATATCAGTCAGAGATTTGT